>NC_048224.1:23108740-23127492 GCF_002007445.2 Ailuropoda melanoleuca | reverse complement strand
AACGCCGGGATCACGCCCTGAGCCAAAGGCAGACGCTTAACCGCTGTGCCACCCAGGCGCCCCACAAAATTAACTATTGTGACTACACCAAATAAAAAGCTTTGGCACAGTGAAGGAAACCATCAACAAAATAAATAGGCAACCTACTAAATGAGAGAAGATATTTGGAAATGATATATCCTATAAAGAACTTATCAAACTCAGCACCAAACAAACAATCCAATTAAAAATGAACAGAAGACTCAAGTAGACATTTTTCCCAAGAAGACATACAGATGGCCAACAAACACATGAAAAGATGCTCAACACCACTAATCATCAGGGACATGCAAATTGAAACCACAATGCGTTATTACCTCACACCTGCAGAATGGCTAAAATAAAAAACACAAGATATAACAAGTGTTGGCAAGGATGTGGAGAAAAAGGAATTCTCCTCCACTGTTGGTGGGAATGCAGATTGGTACAGCAACTATGGAAAACAGTATGGAGGTCCTCAAAAACATAAAAATAGAATTACCATATGACCCAGTAATTCTGCTACTGGCTTTTTACCCAAAGAAAACAAAAACACTAATTCGAAGAGATTTATGTTCATTGCAGCATTATTTACAACAACCAATCTTATANTGATATAGAATATGTGATATATATATATATATATATATATATATATATATATATGATGAGCTATTACTCAGCCATAAAAAGAATGAAATTTCACCATTTGCAACAAAAACAGATGAACCTAGAGGGTACAATGCTTAGTGAAATAAGTCAGTCAGAGAAAGACAAATACCATGTGATTTCACTCACATGTGGAATTGAAGAAACAAAACAAATGAACAAAGAAAAAAAGAGACAAACAAAAAAACCAGACTCTTAAATGCAGAGAACAAACTGGTAGTTGCCAGAGGGGAGGTGAGTGGGGGGATGGGTGAAAGAGATAAAGGGGGTTAAGAATATACTCATCTTGATGAGCAGGGAGAAATGTATAGAATGGTTGAATCATTATATTGTATACCTTAAAATAATATAACACTTTATATTAATTATACTTCAATAAAAAATAAAATAAAATGTTACTTTATAAAACTTTTTCTGATTTTCAAGGAAAAAAAGACATTTGTTTGAGTTGGTGCTAACCTCCTCCTTCCCTAGGACAGCACTATTCTTGGCTTATCTTTAAGGCAGTTGGGATGCATGGGAAATAGCTAACTCCTGGATTAATAAAAAATTACTAAGGAAATAATGGAAGATATTTTAAAAATATTATCTCCATGATATGGGTGAAAATCCATAGTTATGCCATTAGGATAGATCTTTCATTCATTCATTCATGCTTATTTCTAGAAAGCCAACCTGGGCCAGGCACTGAGGGTAGCAATAAACTAAAATTTCCCACTTTTCACAGCCCAGGGAATAGCACTGATATCCACACATATGATTGATTTTCATAGAGCCTTGAAGAGGCCTCACAGAAAATGAGTTACTGTTTTTCTGGACTATCTGTGATGAGGATAAAGATATTTGCTCTTTGGGCTCACTTTGGCAGCACATACTAAAATTGGAATGATAGCATGGACCCTGTGCAAGGATGACATGCAAATTCATGAAGCATTCCATATTTTTAGAGCTGAGGTGTCCATCGACAGATGAATGGATAAAGAAGATATGAGATATATATATATATATATACACACACACACATTGGAATATTACTCAGCCATCAGAAAGGATGAATACTGACCTGGATGGAACTGGAGGGTATTATGCTGAGCGAAATAAGTCAATCAGAGAAAGACAATTATCATATGGTTTCACTCATATGTGGAATATAAGAAATAGTGCAGAGGATCATAGGGGATGGGAGGGAAAACTGAATAGGAAGAAATCACAGGAGACAAACCATTAGAAACTCTTGACCCTGGGAAGAAAACTGAGGGTTGGGGAAGGGGAGATGGGTGGGGGGATGGGATAACTAGGTGACAGGCATTAAGGAGGGTAGGTGATGTGATGAGCACTGGGTGTTATATGCAACTGATGAATTATTGAATACTACATCTGAAACTAATGATGCACTATATGTTGGCTAAATTAATTTAAAAAAAAAGGATATTTGCTCTTTGAGGGACTATTGCATCACACCTTCTGTTCAAGGGTGCTTTATACCAACCATGTCTGTGTTTTGTATTTGTTTTTTAAATTACCACAAAACTTTAGCAGATTAAAACAACAAGCATTTATTATTTCACAATTTCTATGGGTCAGGAATTTGGGAGCAATTTAACTGTTGAATTAGCCCAAAGTTTCTCATGAAGTGCAGTCAAGCTGTTAGCTGGGGCTGCAGTCATCTCAAGACTTGACTGGGGTGAAAAACTGCTTCCAAATTCACTAACGTGATTATTATCAGGACTTAGAATACCTCCTTCCAAGCTTATTCATGTGGTCCTCTCCACCAGGCTGGCTACCTTACAACATGGCAGTTGGCTCCACCCGGGAGAGAGTGGCCAAGACAAAAGCCACAGTCTTTTTATAATCTTGTATCAGGATTGACATTTTATCAACTTCTGCCATAGTCTGTTTGCTAGAAGCAAGTCAATAAATTCAGTCCACACTCTAAGGCATAAGATTATCCCATGGTGTGAATACCAGGAAGTGGGGATTATTGGGTATCATCATAGAGACTGTCTGGCACACCCTTCTTCACCTTCCACAAATACCTCTTGGGTTACAGGTGAGAGGATGGAATGCTATGGTTTCTCCCAATTCTTTGGCATAAATGATCATGGGCATTTGATGAAGTGTTTTCACATATTATGCTTTATTCTCAAATGAGTTTAGGCAGATCAGCCATGATGGTAGTGATGGCTCTCAGGGCTGCAGAGGCTTGCAGGATACTTCCTTCTAAGGCAACTTCTTGTAATCATTTGCTCACTGTTTGCTGTTGAGAGAGCAACTTAGAATACAATTATGGAATCTCAAATGAGTGGCTAATGGGATGAATGAGAAATACAGGAGATTTTCCCTATGATTAGTCATGTCTTGCCATTTCGAGAGTTGTTTTAACCACAAAAGCATTTGAATTTATTGGACCACAGAATTAAGTGTTGAGAAATCTGCATTTGAACTTGGCCCTTGCCTCTAACTAGGTCTTCACTTGGGATAAGTTACTTTACCTCTCAGAGGTTTTGTTTATTTGGAAAAGGAAAGAAAAGTGATCTCAAAGGGTTCTTCTAGCTCTAACAGGCTGTGCTTAAGTCATAGGTTTTTTTCTTCTTCAGGAGCTTTGCGTGGAGCCAGGTAATGGTCTTGCTGCAATCCTACTCTTACTGTTGTATAAATTGCTGGGATTACATAGATTGCTATCATTTGGCAATTTTCTGGTTTCCGTGTTTGGAAACTGCTAAGACACATTCCCACCAGTCTTGTATAGGAAAACAGCCAACACTTATTGAAATATTACTATGTGTCAGGCACTATGCTAAGTACTTTACAGACTTTCTAATTTGATCCTAATAACAATCCTATGAAGTAGATACCTTTTATCCATAGTTCATAGAAGAAGAAACTGAGGCTTAGAGAATAAAGTAATTTGTCAAGATGACAAATAAGTAATGAGTAGGGCCAAAGTTCTATTGGTCAGTCTGTCTGGCTCAAAACCAGGCTCTCCACCTCAAAGTTATCTATTTTATGTGCCAGTTCCTTAGGTGGGGCCTATTAGTCAAGGTTCCAAGACCCTGAAAAATGGAGCTTATCAAAGTACTCTGGTCAGTGTGATATTTTAGAAATGCTAAGCAATCCTTGGGAATGAGCAATATTGTCTCCAGAATAAGCCAATGATGTAAAGCTGAGACTTCAGTGAGTCCTATGAGCAGGTACCATTTCCTGCAAGACCTCTAAATGTGTGGTATTAAAGAGAGATGGCTAATAAATTTTGTGCTGCTTCCCATCCACACACCCCGCTGTGATTTTTTTATTCTTCATGAATGTACATTTATTTGAAAACCTGTCCTATGCTTTTGGGTGGTAAGAGAACTACAAAATGGAAATTCCTGTCTTGGCCCTTTGGCCCTACTAGAGGGATAGCCACAAGTTCTTGTTGTCAGAAGACTTTGAGGTTGTTTGGGGGTTTTGTTCTGTTTGTTTTTCTCCTTTAGGCTTTTAGTCACACAACTAGAGCTTAGAATTGAATTTGAGCCACAGCACACTGTCGAATAATCTGCAAGAACTCTGCTGGGAGCCCCCTGGCAAAGGATGTGTCTCGTCCCTGGTTCTTCTCAGTTCAGTCTGATGCTGCTACACAAACCAGGTCCTGCCATGGGCCGATGAGAGGACATCAATCACTTTTCAGTGGCTCTTGTTCCTAAGTGGCTGTTTTGGAAGGGAGCCCTTTGGAGTTAGAAGAAATACTATTTTATATAGCCGTTTATTTGGCGGTTGCTATAAGGAAAATTTCCACCAACATGAAGAAACCATTCCAAAGATTCTACTAGATGGGAATGGCTATACTTCAATAATCAAAACTGTAAAGTAACAAGGCATAATCACTACCATTTGTGGAGAATTTTGTGGGAGTTTTGCGAATCATCAAATAAATTCTTTCACCAAGCTTGGGTGATAGATATTATTATTATTATTTCCATCATGTAGATGATATGTAGAGAGTTTAGGAGACGCATCCAAAGTTGCCATTCCTGTAAACTAGGAGAGCTGAACTAGAACCTGGGTCTCTCAGATTCCAAAGTCAGTGCTTTAGGCAACTATGCAAAATACCTACAAATAAGTTAGAACATTTTTTTATGTGAACCCCAGAAACCTGTAACCATGTTTAGGGTGGGACTGGCGCTTAAAATGTTCATTTCCTGAATTTGTAGCATAGACATTTTAGATTGAATAGTTAAATTATTTAAAAAGAATAAGCATTTGTAAAACACTTCAAAAGTACTCATTTACAAAGCTGATAGGAAATATGGAATCATAAAACCTCCAGTTAGAAAGGATCTCAGAAGTCATAGATCCTTCTCTCTCCTATCCTCATGCCTCTCCTCATTCTCATGGGCTCATTTAAATAGTCTTTTTCTTGGCAGGAAACTCTTAGCTTACAAAGCTCTATGCCTGTGGGACATTTCGCAACTGGGACATCTTCTTCGTCCAGCTTCTATTTCCTTCAAAATTAGACCAAATGGTGTGCGTTAATTCCTATTGAGTCTCAACACACCCCCTGGGGAGCAAAGTTTATGCAACAGCAAGAATGCCTTAAATCCTTCTGTGTTTACCTTCCTCTGGAGAACTTGTACTCCTTCCTTCCTTGTGTAGCCTTCTAACTTCTTTGACTGGAGCTGAACTGTCCAATGAGGTCACCATTAGCTACATCAGGCTAATGAACACTTGAAATGTGGCTAGTCAGAATTGAAAGGAGCTCTATGTGTAAAATATCCATTAAGATCCCAGGGGCGCCTGGGTGGTGCAGTTGGTTAAGCTTCCAACTCTTGGTTTTGATTCAGGTCCTGATCTCAGAGTCTTGAGATCAAGCCCCGCATCAGCCTTCATGTTTGGTGCAGAGTCTGTTTGAGATTCTCCCTTCCTCTCCCTTTGACCCTCCCGCTTGTGCTCTCTCTCTCTCAAATAAATAAATAAATCTTAAAAAAAACCATATACTAGATTCTGAAGCCTTGGTTTCCCCCCCAAAAGAATGATATATGTCATTAATAAATTTTATGTATTGGCTACATGTTAAAATAATATTTTAGATACATTGGGTTAAAATATATTATTAATATTAATTTCACCTGTTTCTTTTAATTTTTTAAAGATGGCTACTAAAACTAAAATGACATACTTCACTCACATTTTATTCCTATTGGACAGTGCTAGATAAGAGCATAGATTAAACAGCAAAGGAGATGTAACTAGAGGTGTTGATTGGGTCCCAATCTTGGAAGGCCTTTAAAGAACATTTATGAATCACTCTGAGTGTGCCAAGTATTGCCCACAGCTTACAGAAATATACAGTGTCTTCATGATTCATGACTTCAATATTGTATGGTAAATATAACAACGTGTCAATATCCACAATTGTTTGAGCCCATCAACTAGTTAAATAGTTAGGAAAAGCTAGCAAGAATGGAGGTGAAGAAGGAAGAGGGCACAGTTCTGCATGAGAATTAGGAGACAATTGTAATTTCTGTCTAAAAGTGATGAAAGCGAAGGCACCAAGCCATTAACCCAGGGTGTGCTCTCTGGCAGGCCTTTGCCAAGCAACATAACACCTACTTAAGTGGGTCACCGCCTTATTGTTAATTTCCATTCATGGGGTTTGTTTCATTTTCTGGTGTCTCAGTTAGCTCCAAGGTGATGCTTTAAATAGTTGTGAAGGCATCTGTAGAGGTAGTCAAAGTTTCCAAAGAGGTTATCATTAACTTCCTTTGTCAGTATTTCTCCACTTTCTGATGAGTCTTCAGCAGAATCTGAGTTATTCTCCTGGAATCCAACCAGCAAGCTGTTATCAGAATTCTCCAGCCTCTCCTGGTTACTGTTGCCAACGAACTGGAGAGAATTGTGTAGGAGGAAATGCCAGCCTTGCTGAGTCAGGCAACTTTTTCAACCCAAAGTTGACTGGTAATTATCGTGACTGCATTCCTAGGACCACAGGAGGTATAGTCAGTCTGGTCTGGCTCCATGGGATTCGCTCAGTATGGGGAAGGGCACTATCCAGGGTAGTAAAATATTCCAACTCCATGCAGAGAAGAGTCGGCAGTTTCGAGCCAGCAGAGTTAGGCTATATGCAGGCAGCAGGTGTGGTTACTAACTCTCTTAATTCTGGGGTTCCTTTGGTGTGATTAGATTATGAATAAGAGAGAGAATAAAAGTTGAGGGTTGATAAAGCCTGTGCTACCACCAAGCTCATATTTTCAATTCAGATTTAGTCGGGATGAGGGTGAGTGGTCCAGTTGAAATGATCCCCAAAGTGACTCTATTTTGGAAGTTTAGTTGAAACAGGGCTTTGGAGTCAAGCAAATTGGAGTTGAGTGGTGATTCTGCAAGTGAACAGCTCCATGGTCTTGACCAAATCACTTCACCCCTCTGAGTTTCAATTTTCTCATCCGTAAGGTGGGCATATACTATCTTCCTTCTGGGGTTGTTGTCAGGCTAACTTGAGGTGTATATATAAAAACACCTGGAATCCAACACAAGGAATACAATGAATCACCCTGACCTTTGCTCTTTAGTGTGTTTTATTGTTAAAGGCTTAATATAGATATCTCCCTTGTGAAATTGAATTCTAACCTTTGGCAATGATCAGACTTACTCTAGCTTTTTTGTTTTGTTTTGTTTTAAGCTACTTGACTTTGGAGATTGTCTAGTTCTAATGATGATGATGATGGTGATCAATAGTAATTTTTTATTCAGCACCTGCAGGGCTGGGCCCTGTGTTAAGTGCTTTTCATACATTATCACGTAAAATCATCATAATAATCCCGCGAGGCAAGTATTATTATCCCCGTTTATAGATGAGGAATGGGGTTAAGAAAGACTAAGTGGCTTACTTCAAGGTTTTGAAACTAGGTCGTAGAAGATGTGGGATTTAAACCCAAGTGTGATGGTCTCCAACATTATCATTCTTAAACACTGTTATATTGTAACCATGCTATTAGTTTGCCTTATTTTTCTTCAAACCAAAAGATTTTCTGTGTCCATAAAGGTCAAAATGGGCTTTAAAAAAGAGCCATTCCCAATTTTAATTATCTTAAGTAACTTAAATATATCTAATATTTTATTGAAACAAAAATTTTAATTGAAAGACAATCAGGAACTATTTCTGATGAAGGATAATTTGATTTCTTATTCTGTATGGAAATTTAGAGAAAAAATACATTCTGTGGGGAAAAGACAGTTATGTTTAAAACAGAGTTTGAAAGAACTAATTATAGTTATATACAGAATTTAGAAATAATTGTAGCACTCAGGGTTTTATCATTAATGTTTTCTTATTCAAGAAGATGTTTGAGAAATTGTAGACATGATAGCTTGTTTGTGTTCTTTTAAGATTCTAAATGTTACTTTTGTTTTTTATAAGAGCTCAAAAATTATGTAATACCACCTGCTCCCAAATCACAAAATATGAGAATATTAGATAAATAAGAGAAACTTGAGAATATGAAAAATTAAAAACAATTCAGAAATTAGAGTAGACAAAGCCATTTCTGAGGCCAAAGAAATAATATTTCAGATAAATAAAGGGACAGACCAATGAGCATTTTTCATGGTAGGGATGGGGAGGTACTTTATCTGTCCAGATGACAACATGCAAAGCTGTTATTTGCTGCTGCCCAGAGGGTCCTACTACAATTGTTTTTCTCGGGTTTTGCTCAAAGAACAAATTCTAATGCCAGTATTGTAAATGACATTTATTGTTTGGATTTACTTTTCTAAAATTTGCCCTTTCCTTCTAAAGTATAGGTATGTCTTTCTAGGGTATTCAAAGCCTTAATTTAAGTAATGATGAGATTATTCAGAATAAGTAAAGCCTCTTTGAGCAATTGGCTTATCAATGTAATTCACATTAACCACCTTAGAGGAAAACTAGTAAATCTGAGATTAGTAAATCTCAGGTTGGTACAATAAGCATCATCTCCTGTGTTAAACTTGATAAAAACTATTTTTAAAGAAAAAGAAGAATCATTTTCCTTTTATCAGTCTCGTTTACTGAAATAGCCCCTGTTCAGTTCATCAATGACCTGAACACTGTTTAATCCATGGCTTTATTTGCACCTCTCAGAACTGTTGATCATGCTTCCTTCTTGAAACCTTCATTTGGCTTGAGACATCAGTTTCTCTTGGTTTTCCTTCTATTCCACTGGCTGGTCAGGTCCTTTTTATCTACTGACTGCTAGGTGTTAAGACACTTCATGGTTCAGCCTAAAAACTTTTTAATTCTTTGTCTTTATTTACTCTGTAGGTAACGCCATCCCTAGTCTCTTAGCTTTGAAAAGTGTCTACACACCCACAATTCCCAAATCTACATTTCTAGCCCAGACCTCTTTCCTAAATTACAAGCTCATGGCCAACTATCTACTCACACTTTCGCTCAAATATCTAATAGGGATCTTGGGGCCCCTGGGTGGCTCAGATGTTTAAGCATCTGCCTTCGGCTCGGGTCATGATACTGGAATCCTGGGATTGAGCCCTGCATCGGGCTCCCTGCTTGGTGGGGAGCCGGCTTCTCCCTCTCCCTCTGCTGTTCCCCCTGTTTATGTTCTCCTGCTCTCTGTGTCAAACAAATAAATAAAATCTTAAAATATATATATATATATCTATATATCTATATATATATATATCTAATAGGGATCTCAAACTTAACCTGTCCCAAATCAAACCCCTGATTCTACACCAACATCCCCAATTGCTCCACTGACAAACCTCTTCTGAACAGTCTTTTACATCTCGGGAAATGCCATCTCTGTCTTTCCAGTTGCCCAGGCAAATACCTTATTTCCTGTCTTCCTCTGTACCCTACATCCATCAGTAAATCCTGTCAGCTTTACCTGCAAAATACTGTATATAAAAAATCCTGACACTTTTCACTACCTCCATTGCTATTTTCTTGGTCCAAGTTTTCATCATGCTTCACCCTCACCTGAATTATTTCAATTACTTTCTAATGAGAACATTTCTTCCTTCCCCTCCTCCCCACCCCTTCCCTACCACAGTCTGTTCTCAAGATAGAGGCCAGAAGGATCTATTTAAATTGCAGGTAAGATCAAGTCACCCTTTGGCTCAAAACATTTAATTGCTCAGAGTAAAATCCAGAGTAAAATCCAAAAACAGTATGACCTGCAAGGCCCTACCTGACCTTACCCTTAGCTACCTCTCTGACTCCACATTTTGAATCTCTTGCCTCCTGTTCTCCTGTACACTCTCTGTTCCAGCAACACCCAAGATTTCCTAGAACAACTATCTCTCACTTTTCAGAGTTATTTGCCCAAATGTTATCGTTTTGGAAAGATCTTTTTTGACAACTCTTTCCCTCATCCCTGGCATTCCTATATCATTTATTCTTCCTTATTTTTCCTCTATAGCACTTTTCACCACCTGACATAATATGTATCTATTCACTTGTTTACTTGTTTATTTTTGGTCTCCTCCTTAGAATATTAGGCCATATTTCAGATTCAAGGACTGATAGACTAGGGGTGCCTGGGTGGCTCAGTCAATTAAGCATCTGCTTTTGGCTCGGGTCATGATCCTGGGGTTCTGGGGTCGAGCGCTGTATCAGGCTCCTTGCCCAGCGGGGAGCCTTCATCTCCCTCTCCCTCTGCCTGCCTCTCCCCCTGCTTGTGCTCACTCTCTCTCTCTCTGTCAAATAAATAAATAAAATCTTAAAAAAAAAAAAAGACTGATAGACTAGAGGATTTCGGCTGTACCTCCCATTCAAGACAATTGAAAAAGCTGAAACACACACACACATTCTTGCATGCACTGGAGACCTAATGAGACACTAAGAAATTAGAACAAGGAAATGTTTAGTTCAGAAAGGTGAACCAAAGGAGGATTTACTGATAGTCAAAAGGAAACTGAAAGGCAAGCTTCACTGAGATCTTGGGAAATGAACCACACTATATCCTGGAATCAAAGGGCTGAAGGTTTTTTCTGAGTTCTGAGGTTGTTTCTCGACCCACTGAAAGCAGCTGAGACACAGAGCTAAGGTTCTGAGAACTCAGTTGCATGGTTTGGGATTGACATTCACCCCCACCCCCAAAGAGAGAGGCCCTAATGTAATATCTCTTCCTCTTGAGACACTCAAAGGTGACAACCTGGAAGCATGGGGTCTCGGGTCTGGATTTTATTCCAGCCTGAAAAAAACCTCAAACCTTGGTCCCAGACTGCTAAAGTACTTAGGTACTTTGTAGAGAAAAAAGGCCTAACATCATGCTGGGTCTCAAACTATCACTGAATATAATTTTAATTTGTCCAACAAACAATCAAATATTATAAAGTAAACAAATATTCAAGACAAATGGCAGATATTGTGGTTCCAAACCACCTGTCCACTTAGCATACGAAAAGGTGCCCAACATCATTAGTTATCAGGGAGATGCCAATGAAAACCACTACAACACACCACTACCCATCAAATAAAAAATTTAAAAGCAACTGATAACACAAAGTGCTAGTGAGGATACAGGGTAATTGGAACGCACATGCATCACTGGTGAGAATGCAAAATGTATACACTCTTAGGAAAGAGTTTGGCAGTTATAGGGGTGGGGAGGGGAAAAAAAGAAAAGAGTTTGACAGTTATTAAAAAGTTAAACATACACTGACACATATGACCCAGCAATCTCACTTCTAGATATTCACCCAAGAGAAAATAAGATACATAGCCATACAAAAACCTGTTCACAAATGTTTCTAATGGCTTTTTTCGTAATGGTCAAAAATTAGAAACATTTATCAATTGGCAAATGAATGAAGAAATTGCTTTAAACACACAGTGGATTACTAGTCAGTAGTATTTTTCAAGGAGAATCACTTAAAAAAAAACCAAAAAGCTATGTTGACCCTTTCAGAACTGGTGTGACATTTCAGTCACCTCTGTGGATGACTGATGAAACAGGGGAGTTCTTGAGAGCCAGAGGATGATAAACCTCTAACTCAGGGCAGGGCAGGAAGCCCTATTGCTTACATTCGTCCCTTCCATTTGGCTCTTTAGGTATCTCATCTGACTTCGTACTCCTTCAGATGTTCCTGCTGTCACCTGTGGTTGGGGTCACGGCCTCCTGTGAGGCACCCAGACAGCCAAGGATGTTTTCACAGGAAGGGCATTTGCTATGGGCTTAGCTGCCTCACTGATTTGGCCAGTGTTTCACATCACCCGGAGCAGGAGGGAGAAATAGACTTGTAGCTTGAGGTCAGGATCTTGCAGTGACCCAGGATTGCCAAGTGCAGAGCCTTATACATGGTAGGTGCACAATACACATTTTCTTTGTGTACAGATCTGGTTTCTTTTCAAGATATTAACTTTAGTTCCTGATGTCCTCAAGTGTACTGAATGCAAACTAGAATTGCTGTGGCAGGAGCTGTACTTAATTCATTAGAGGAGAAACGATAACCTTGCTGTCCTCAGTATAAAAATATTGGCTCTGTGATATATTTTTATTCGTTCCTGTACTCAGCAAATATTTATTGAATGGCTACTATGTCCTAGATTCTATGCCAAATTATTTAGATTAATGGGATATATATCCAAGAACAAAAATCAATTGTTAATTATAAATTTCAAAGATATACATTGGTCTTTGTATACTTTGCTTCCTAGTGAATTTATTTTTTCTTTTTATTTCTTTTTTCCTGTAAGGAAGTAGATGTTTTTATGTACAGATGCTCTGGAAGAGTGATGAGCAACTGTCTTTCCTGTTCCAGTATTCTTAGAGGATTTGGTTCATTTCCATGAATAATGGTAGCTCTCCCGGGGAGAGTCTACATAAAGGAAGGGTGTTGGGGGTGGGAGTGAAGTATCAGAATTCAGGAGAGTTAGGGGCACATGTGTAGATCCAAGCCACCTATCCACCCCCCTTCTCCTTTCTCCACATCCTGTCTAACAGCTGTTTTAGCATCTGTTTTGTCCAGAGGGAAGAGGTTTTCTGTGTTTACTTCCTTTTGCTTGAAGGGAAAGATTCTATTGTTTGACTCTCATGTTTTTGCTACTCCAGGTCATCATTAAACAGTAACTGTATTCACGGTATTAAAGATATACAGTTAAGCTTTCTTTGTTAGTCGGTTGTTACCTGTATTTAGTTTCTATCCCCCCTCTCCCCAGATTACTAGCTGTTCTTTTTTCTTGTGCTTTGATTTTATTTAGTTTTGTTTAGCTTTGGGTATTGACATTGATTTTTTTTTATTTTAAATTATTGGTGGGAATAAGCAGAAATGAAACATCTAACAATGTTTGGAGACTTGTGTATGAACAGTTGGATCATGTTCAGTTTTATTGATGCTAAGTGGTGACTTTGAATCATTTGGGATAATGTTTTATATTATTTATATTCAGTAATTATATATATATTTATATTCAGTAATTTTTTTCACTTGAAAAATAGCTTTGGTTTTAAATCTCAGTACAATTCATGTGTTTTTTATTGCTGTTGCTGTTATTAGTAACATGTTTCTTATGTATGACTAAGCATAAAAAAGTTGTTGCATGTAAATTTAGAATAGAAATTTTTTGCATTATGTATACATCAATTAGCCATCCCAAGATATTTAAAGAATAAACTGAAAGGGCTCCAATTTACATATAGTAAAGCCAGTGTAGTTTTTGACACATCTTTGCACTGAGTTGAATAAGCAAATTTAAAAAATCATTTATTCCCCTGTATAGAAATAAGACATGACTTATATGTGAATATTTGTAATCTATGAGTGATTTAGAAAGAATAAGTTCTATTCATGGATTAATAATGCCACTCTAATGGACAATATATTTTAAGTAGAATTTTGCAACAAAGAAAAATCCTGAGAAATAAGATTGCTGAGAATGACAGAAGAATCCCTGAAAGAATTCTCTATGAATCCCCACTATGAATTCCCCTTTGTATGGCATATATATACCAATCACCTTTAAGAAAAAAAACAAAAAAACAACTAAATAACTGCTTTGCCTAAAGAGTATTTTCATGCTAACATGGTTTTTTAGAAAGTGATTTGTATGTCTTTTGATTTAAACACCTATTACTAATTTCCTAAGGGAAACAAGGAAAAAGAGAAGCAATTCTTGATATAATTGTTAAGCACAATAGAACAAGAAGAAAAGGAATTGAGAAAAAGTGAGAATATTATTTTTTCAAGTACAAGAAATGAGAAAAAAAAAGGCTTAAGACACAAAGCCACTCAACCATGGATTTCAATTTTCAATAGACACTTGAGTTATACACCATATCTCCTGTCTGTGATCCTCTTTGTATTGAGTCATTGCAATATACTCTGCTACTCAAATATTCTATCACCCATACAGTTACTATGGCCTGGTAACCACAGAAACAGAGTGTTTGGTGTTGGTGTTACCCTGAAGTGGTGGTGTGAAGGTGACCTCACTGTGGTCCACTGGGGTGCCTTCCACAAGTTCCATTGCCAGCTTTCTGTCTTTTAAATATGCAGGAATCATGTTAAGACTCCTAATTCCCTCCAAATCATCCTGGTTCTTGATATCTGGTGGTAAGTGGAGATGTTAAGTGGCAAGTTTGGGGACCTGGATCATCTTTGGATGAGGGTCTTTGAATCAACAAATGCTCCCCTTAGCTTTTTAGTAAAGTCAGTTGATAACCTTTCTGTGTCACTTGTCGTCAGAAAAGCTGGAGATTTTCCAATTAGGACCGTGGGAAGCTTTTTGTCAATCTCTTCATTGCCTCCTTGGGGCGCCACTGCCTCCAGCATCAGCAGTTTGATAGGCATCCTGTGTGTGTGTGCATGTGTACTTTAAATACTATTAATCAGGGGTGCCTGGGTGGCTCAGTTGGTTAAGCATCTGCTTCAGCTCAGGTCATGATCTCAGGATCCTGAGATCAAGCCCTGCATCTGGCTCCCTCCTCAGCAGGGAGTCTGCTTCTCCCTCTCCCTCTGCCTCTCTCACTCTCTCTCAAAAATAAATAAATAAATTCTTTAAAAAACAATTCTATTAATCAAGTGGTTTCAGCCATAGCTTATTTGTTCATAACCTCTGGTCCTTCCAGTTCAGCAGTTTTTTCCAGGTCTACTAATTTTACTTTTAAAAAGACATACTAATGTAAAGAAAACAGCATAACTTGTAGTAAATGTTAGCATATGCAATGTAACTGGCAGAGTGGCCCCCGGGGGAGCTTAGATTCTGACACAATGAATTTAGCTCTTGTTCTATCTCAGCCCAGGCTTTCGGGCAGGGAGGTGTGATACAGTGGGTGGGAGGCAAAGGAAGTCAACAGGCTGCCCTATCTCAGGAAATGAAGAGGCAAAAAAATGGGTTTCCATATCCTCATTATTTTCTGGACCCCATCTCCCCAGGTAAAATGGAGCCAATTAATCACAGGATTTCTGGAAGCACTACTGCTGTTCTAGAAACTGCAGCCCAGGAATATTTAAATGAGTGGGTTACTGCCACCAGGTAGCACCAAACTGCAGTTAGGACTAGGTAGGATTTGGGTTTCCAAACTGGACCTTAATTCCAGGTGGGGGTCATTTCATTAACCCCACAGTAAAGGAAACTCATACCTTGGGCCACTAAGTTTCTTAGACTCTACTTGCAATAGGAAGGTCAAATTTTACAGAATGTGTTTGTATACTTTTTTTTTTATTTTTTAACACAAATGTGATAATGTTATGCATATTGCTTTGCGTCTTATTTTTACCCCCACTAATATGCCTTGGATAGCTTTCTGTAGGAGCACATACAGAGCAATGGTTTTTAATGGTTGCATTGTATCCCATTACATAAATGTAGCATAATTTATTTGACTCATCTAATGAAAAACAAGATTTTTTTCTGCCTTTGTGGTTGTTTTTGCTGTTACTACAAACAATACTGTAATGAGAATTCATTACTATATATCTTTTGACATTTGAAAGTGTGTCTGTAGGACAAATTCCTAGAAGTGGGCTAAAGATTATGTACTCAATAGGACCAACTAACGNGTATATAAAGTACAGGAGGGGTGCCTGGGTGGCTCAGCCGTTAGATGTCTGCCTTCGGCTCAGGTCATGATCCCAGGTTCCTGGGATCGAGCCCCAAGTCAGGTTCCCTGCTCAGTGGGGAGCTTGCTTTTCTCTCTCCCTCTACCTGCTGTTCTGCCTGCTTGTGCTCTCTCTGTCAAATAAGTAAATAAATAAATAAATCTTAAAAAAAAATAAAGTACAGGAAAGGAAAGTGATTTCTAGTAAGTGCACATTGCACTGAATTGGGCACAAAGTTAGAAATTTTGAGAGAGGTACGAGCCCAGAAGTTAATGGTATTGTGGAAATTGTCTTCTATGTGTTTCACATACAAGGAGTACAAAATATCTTTCTGGGGGGGAAAATAGAAAAGGAAACAACTGAGATACCTATGGATAAGGATTTAGTTGAACCAGTTACAGCAAAGAATAGTCATGTAATAGTTATGTAATAAAATACTATTCAGCTATTAAAAATATATTAAGCAGAAAAGGCAAGTTACAGAACATTAAGAATAGTATGACATTGGGAGAGAATGTTAGTTCCCTGCCAAATAACCTTCCACTTCTTCAAATCAAGGGACCCTTTTGTTTAGCTAGGCACAATGTCACTCAGCTAAAAGGTTATATTCCCTGTCTCCCTTGCAAAGGTGTGGCTATAGGACTAAATTCTGGTCAATGAAGTGTAATCAGAAGTTTCCTTAAAAAGGACAGTTGTGTCCTTNAAAGGACAATTGTGTCCTTATTCCTCACATTTTACAATTTGCTGCTTGGAATGTAATGGCTGAGGTTTGGACCATCTTGTACCATGAAGAAAAGAACCACACTGTAGGGATTATAAAATGAGAAAATAGAAGGTGCCAGCTTCCTGATGACTGTGGAGCCACTGTATCAGCCCTGGACTCCCTACCTCCTGTTGTTTTTGTTTTTGTTTTTCTTGTGAGAGAGAAGTGAACATTTATTTTGTTCACATTGTATTTTTAAGAGTCTCTGTTTTATGTAGCTAAATCTAATCCTAACTGATATAGACCCCATTTGTATTCAAAAATTAAAAATACGCACACATGCATGCATACATACATATCATAAATGTGTGTGTGTAAACCATATATGCATAAAATATCTGTAAGTGCATAGAATAAACTGGTAACAGTATTTATCTCTAGGGGTATGGATTTATAANGTCTCTGTTTTATGTAGCTAAATCTAATCCTAACTGATATAGACCCCATTTGTATTCAAAAATTAAAAATACACACACATGCACGCATACATACATATCATAAATGTGTGTGTGTAAACCATATATGCATAAAATATCTGTAAGTGCATAGAATAAACTGGTAACAGTATTTATCTCTAGGGGTATGGATTTATAAACAGGAGGTGTGGAGGGCTATTAATTCCTTTGTATTATATGAATTTTAGCAATAAACATGTATTCAAGAAAAATTAAGATATTTCTACTTTTATGAAGAAAAGAAAATCTTGACTGGTAACTCCTTAAAATCAAAACAGTGGGAAACTTCCTTACCTATCACTGTCTCCTCCAGAAGAAGTGCCATTACCTTCCTGCTGGTCTCCCATCCACTTTTCAATGCTTCCAGCATCATCTGGATTGCTTTCCCTCCATTTTAAATATTCCATGTCTCTTTTACATATGTATCAGCCTGCTTCTGATACAAACAGTTTAAGAAGAAGCTCTGTTTAATAATGGAATGAATAATTGATTCAGACAGATAAGAAGGCACACACACACACACACACAGCTGCTTTGACAATAAAAGAGTTCTCCTCCAAATAAGGCTTCTTATTATCACCGACGCTCAGTTGTTACCATAGCTACATGTTCAAGTGGAAGTCAATCCCATAAGAAAGGATTCTCCAGTTCTCTAGATAACTGGAGTAGGGTTTTTTTTTTTTTAAAGATTTTATTTATTCATTTGAGAGAGAGAGACAGAGAGAGCACAAGCAAGGGGAGAGGCAGAGGGAGAGGCAGACTCCCTGCTGAGCTGGGAACCTGACATGGGGCTCCATCCCAGGACCTGGAGATCATCACCTGAGCCGAAGGCAGACGCTTAACCATCTGAGCCACCCAGATGTCACTGGAGTAGGTTTAAGCAAGATTTGGAGAGGAACTTTGAAATGTTTGGAGGCCTTGGAAACCCAGAGACTGCTGGTCTGAGTATGACAGTGCCTTGGGCTGCTTGTTCTTTCCTTATTGTGTTCAATTTTGTGAATAACACAAAGAAACAAACACATGCCACATAGAGGTAAGTGACAGGGGAGCTGGTATCCCAAGAGAAACATAATCAAGGAGCTAGAAGCAGGATAATGAAGACATTGGTTAAGGATATGATACAGATTCAGAATTTAGGTAGAGAAGGGTCTTCATGTTAAGTTGTTAATTCCAGGGCTGCCTGAGAGGTATGAAATTACTCTGTTTACAAACTCAAACTGTAGATGGCATGTATACATACATAGTTATATCTCTGGGTGCCAATAGATATTTATAAATTGAGAGGCAGATGGCTAGGATATCAGATACTGAACACTTGAATCCTAGTCTCTACCAAACCAGTCCCTGCTTGATCCCAAGAGAAAATAGCTTATATATATACAGAGGACAAGTCTGGCAACTGGAGAGTTTTTATGACTCTGAGAATGGGTCCCAAGCCCCAGGGCAGACCTCCAATTAGGCTGAACCATATAGAAGCCTACTTTCAAATATTGTAACTTTTATTTTTTTAATAAAAGTAATATATAATGGGGCAGGGAATAAAGCAGAAAGTGAAAGTCTCCCATAATTCTAGGCCTTAGAGATAAACATAACCACTTTGGTTTATATCTTCCAGGCATCCCTTTTGGTACCTGCATACAATGTCATTGGAGGGATGTATGTATTTTATTTAACCAGTCCTATGCTGATGAGCATTTAGACTCTACCATTTTTTCTCTGTTATATATAACTCTACAGAAAATATCTTTTTTTTTTTAAAGATTTTTTTTATTTATTTATTTGACAGAGACAGAGACAGCCAGAGAGAGAGGGAACACAAGCAGTGGGAG
>NC_048224.1:23099472-23100477 GCF_002007445.2 Ailuropoda melanoleuca | reverse complement strand
AGAGGGAGAGGCAGACTCCCTGCTGAGCTGGGAACCTGACATGGGGCTCCATCCCAGGACCTGGAGATCATCACCTGAGCCGAAGGCAGACGCTTAACCATCTGAGCCACCCAGATGTCACTGGAGTAGGTTTAAGCAAGATTTGGAGAGGAACTTTGAAATATTTGGAGGCCTTGGAAACCCAGAGACTGCTGGTCTGAGTATGACAGTGCCTTGGGCTGCTTGTTCTTTCCTTATTGTGTTCAATTTTGTGAATAACACAAAGAAACAAACACATGCCACATAGAGGTAAGTGACAGGGGAGCTGGTATCCCAAGAGAAACATAATCAAGGAGCTAGAAGCAGGATAATGAAGACATTGGTTAAGGATATGATACAGATTCAGAATTTAGGTAGAGAAGGGTCTTCATGTTAAGTTAATTCCAGGGCTGCCTGAGAGGTATGAAATTACTCTGTTTACAAACTCAAATGTAGATGGCATGTATACATACATAGTTATATCTCTGGGTGCCAATAGATATTTATAAATTGAGAGGCAGATGGCTAGGATATCAGATACTGAACACTTGAATCCTAGTCTCTACCAAACCAGTCCCTGCTTGATCCCAAGAGAAAATAGCTTATATATATACAGAGGACAAGTCTGGCAACTGGAGAGTTTTTATGACTCTGAGAATGGGTCCCAAGCCCCAGGGCAGACCTCCAATTAGGCTGAACCATATAGAAGCCTACTTTCAAATATTGTAACTTTTATTTTTTTAATAAAAGTAATATATAATGGGGCAGGGAATAAAGCAGAAAGTGAAAGTCTCCCATAATTCTAGGCCTTAGAGATAAACATAATTCTAGGCCTTAGAGATAAACATAATTCTAGGCCTTAGAGATAAACATAACCACTTTGGTTTATATCTTCCAGGCATCCCTTTTGGTACCAGCATACAATGTCATTGGAGGGATGTATGTATTTTATTTAACCAGTCCTATGCTGATGAGCATTTAGACTCT
>NC_048224.1:23079854-23099372 GCF_002007445.2 Ailuropoda melanoleuca | reverse complement strand
GAAAATATCTTTATACATAGATCATTGTGCCCTTAATGGGTTATTTCCTTAGAAGAAATGCCTAGAAGTGAAATTTCTAGATCAAGAGTCTGCAAATTTTATATTTCATTGCATATTGCCAAATTAGCTTTCAAAAAGATCACACAAACTCTGCACCCAAAAATAATATAGTAATGTTGGTTTCCCTATGCTGTGCTTGCAAGATTAAAGATTTGTGTATATAAATTAGGTATTTTCTTTTTTTACGTGAATTGTCAGTTCACATGCTATTGGGCCATTGTTCCAGTTATCTATTGTTTATCCAATTATTTAACAAACTACCCCAAATAAAACAACAACCATTTTATTATATCTTGTGATTTTGTGGGTTAGGAATTTGTTTTTTTGAGAGAGTGAGTGGGTGTGGGGAGGGGCAGAGGGAGAGGAAGAGAGAGAGAAATTTAAGGAGGCTCCACTCTGGGCTTAACCAACTGAGCCACCCAGGTGCCCTGTGGGTTAGGGATTTAAGCAGGACTCAGCTAGATGACCCTTCTTCCCATATGATGTTGAGTGAGGTCATCTGATGGTCGGGAGCTGGCACGTGGGGCAGTTTTCAGGGTCCAAGATGGCTTTATTCATTTGCTCAGCATCTTGGTGGGGATAGCTGGAAGGGTGCTCAGCTGGGCTCTGGTCCTTCTCCTTGTAGCCTCCGAGCCGCTCTACGTGAACTCTGTAGCGGGGTGGACGAACTTCTCACAAGTGGCTCAGGGCTCCAAGAAACCAAAGTGAGAGCTGCGGTTCCTTTCAAAGGCTAGACTCAGCTGGCATAATGTTAGTTCCACCATTCTAAACAGGTCATCCTAGAATCAAAACGAGGCCAAATAGGCCCTTCCTCTCAACAGGCGAAATGTCGAGGAATTTGTGGTCGTTTTTAGTCTATACAAATGCTAATATTAGTATATTTCTTAATATACCACCATACCAGCCCTGGATTGCTTACCTGAACTTTAACATGAGAGATAAATATCTTGTTTAACTCAGGGGTATTTTGGGGCTGTCTGTTATAACAGCCAAAATGTAAAGTTACCAACATGTAGAAAGCCTCTACAGGAACGTGGCTACGATACGAGAGTTTCCACTGATAAATATGATCACACAAGGAAAGGCAGAATAATGCAGTGAGAAGAGCCCTCCACTCAAATTAAGGTTATTGGAGGTTTAGTGTTGATTTTATCTGTAGTCAGCTTTGTGACCTCAGGCAAGCCTCTGTATTTGTCCGTGTCCTCATCCATAAAATAAGGTGGTTTTATACAGTGAAAAACAAAATTTTAAAACTTGAAAATAGGGGCGCCTGGGTGGCTCAGTTGGTTAAGCATCTGCCTTCAGCTCAGGTCATGATCCCAGGGTCCTGCATTGGGCTCCCTGCTCAGCTGGGAGTATGCTTCTCCCTCTCCCTCTGCCTCTCTCCCCAGCTTGTGCTCTCTCTCTCTCTCACTCACACACACTCTCTCTCTCAAATAAATATATAAAATCGTTAAATAAATAAATAAATAAATAAACCTGAAAAGAAAAAGCATCTGGTTTCAGAAGTACTTTGCTGTATTCATTTTCATTGGTAAAACAGTTCAATAAAAATTTTAAATGTATAAACTTGAAGGTAGAAGCCTTCTCTAATAAAATAGCAAGATGATAATCATCTTCAGCAGCTGTATCATTTGCACAGGACTAAGAATTGCCCCGTACATTAGTTTTTTAAAAGTCCTCCCATTTGGTAACATTGTTATCCCCATTTTACAGATAAGGAACCTGAGGTTCAATGCGGGTAAGTACCTTGCCCTGTCGTGGAGTTCTTTGGTGGTGGGGTCAGGATTTCGATTCCTGAGTCCAAAGTATAGGTGCTAAACAAATGCTACTTTGCTCCAATAACCATACCTAAGTAGTCATTGTGTAGCGTATCGAGAAATCAGTAGTAAAGGCCATTGGCTTCTGTGGCCTCCTCAGCCATTGTGACTAGGAGGCATTATTATACTTTGAAGTGAATAAACAACTCTTGCAAATTTGCTCAGTAGGTTAAGGTGACCTGTGGAGCAATCATTGTGAATCATCTAAGGAGCACAGGGAGAATTAAGTTAATGGTAAAGCACACCTGCCAAATGTTGAAAAGAAGATAAGCAGCCCTCAAGAACCCGTGACCTGCAACCCTGGGCAGTGTGATCACTGAACTCCAAGGACCAAGCCTCCTGAGCTTGGCTGGCAGCTGTGATTCGAGGGGGGTCAGGCACCAAGATATGCTATTTTCTGCCTATTGCATTTTGAAGAGGCACGTCAGAGAAGCTAAGCCTGATGGACTCTGAACACTGGTTGTTGTTTTTTTTTCCCCCTGGCAACAAAACTAAAACTACACCTAGGGATTTATCCACCCTTTTGCTGATCTCAATGTGAACTGTGCGGTGAAATCCCTGTACACAGCACTGATTCTATCTCCCAGGGTGTTGCTTAAAATGTGGCTGAGCACAAATGGAAAACATCAAGTCTTGTTGAAGTCAGCACACAGAATTAATCTCTAAAAGTAATGAAAGAATTTGTTTCACTCTGTAAAATAAATAAATGTGAAGTATGGTAAAATCAGAGATGTTCAGCTCAGCTGCAGAGATATCTTGGGGAAAGGATACTGTGTTCTTGGGACACATTTTAATGCCCCTCTGATACCCTTATGTGATTATAAGGATGCTTTGGATTTCTTTCTTTAAATATATTTAATATATGAGGTTTTGAACCTGCAACTGTTTACCTCAAGTGCATTTTAACATTGGGAAAGGTAACAACTTAAGTGTTTGCCCCACTCCCTTTTTAGCTCTTGGGTGCATATTATTTAAGTAAATATAAAATTAGGAACCATCTCAATATTTAAAGCCAATATGAAGTAAGGTTCTCTGCTTTCCACCCCATCCTTAATTTTATTTTTACCTTGACTCTGAACTTCATGCTTTGGTTTTTTTTCTAAGTGTAGTCCATGGACCACCTACCTGGAATCAGCAGTGCTTGCTTAAAAGTTGTTCTGAAAGTCTGGGGTAGAGGAAGTCAGATCAAATAACACTTCTCCCCCAGTACCCAAGGAAGTGAACAAAAAAATGTTTCTTTTCAAAAGGCCAAAAATTATCAGCAGTAATCAAAATTGAAGAGTGGCTCTCAACCTTGTTTACCACACCTGCTTCCCAGAAAACCACTGAGGAATGTTCCAATATCCTGAATTCACCTTGATTTGAAGAGAAGTGGCCGGAAGGATAAATAAGTGGGAAACTATCAACTTAGGAGCCGCTTTCTGCACCACTCAGACCCTGGCTGAGGACCAGCCATTCTCCAAGGTCACTGCTGAGTTGGAAGAATGAACCAGAGCTCTTGGGTCAGGAAATTCCTGGCCTTCCAGGGAAGACTGGCCCCAATAAAGGACACTTGCAGGGACTCAGAAGAGAGGATGCAGTTCAGGATCCCAGCAAGGATTGCAGGCAGTTCCAGAGTGGCTCTTTTCCTTCCTACTCTCAAGTCGCAAGATACAGAAAAGTAAATAGAAAATGACATCCAGCCTCCAAGTTGTTGTCCACAGGGGTGATAACTAGTTTCCAGGGAAGCTAAGAAGGTCAAGAAGAACTACTGTAGATCAGGAAACCTGAAGAATTATGTAGAACTGTCCAACTGTAGCTTAAGCAAAATAAAAATAAATGGCATGTCAACCTTGTAAATGTGTCACAGAGGAGGAGGTAGGGGCAGGAAGAGGGAGAGAGAGAGAGAGAGAGAGAGAGAGAGAAAGTACAGATACAAAGGAAATAGTATAGAAGAAAACAAAAATTAAAAAGAAAAAACAGAAGAAAACTCCCCCAGATTGCCTTAGTGCTAAAAAAAAAAATCCCCCAAAACCTTAATAAAAACAGGCTACCAGTAAACTAAGAACTCAAAGACAAAATGCTGAAACAACAGAAAGAGATGAAAGAGAAATTGCAGGGATAAGGAAACCTATTGGAACCAAAATAATACTATTGCAGATCTTAAAAATAAATTAGAAATCAAAGAACAGTCTAGAAAGAAGTTAGTGTAATTGAAGACTTGGAATAATTACTATGAACACAGCAAAAAATTATAAAGAAATTAAAATAATGAGACCAAACAAGGTGTTCATATCTAGATGATACAAAATGCAGATAATTATTGTCCCTGAAATAGCATACTCAAAATAGAAGAAAAAAATTATTCTCAAATATAATGAAGGAAAATTTTCCTGAAGGTAAAAGAATGAACCCTGCAATTGAAAGGGTACACCGCATACTCAGAAACTATTTAATATAAAACAACTGACATTGATTAAGGTATTTACCTTTAGGGATAAAGAAAGCTTTCCTGAGGCATCCAAGCACAAACAGCTAGCCACTCACAAGGGGGAAAGGTCAGGCTGGCCTCCCACTTTTCTACAGAAGACAGGTGAGCGGTATCTACATGTTTCTGCAAGAAAGGAAGTGGGACCCAACGTTATTATACTAAGCCAAGCTGTCATTCAAGTGGCAAGGCAAAAAGCAGACATTTTTATTTATTTATTTATTTATTTATTTATTTATTTATTTATTTAAGATTTTATTTATTTATTCGACAGAGATAGAGACAGCCCAGCGAGAGAGGGAACACAAGCAGGGGGAGTGGGAGAGGAAGAAGCAGGCTTTCAGCGGAGGAGCCGGATGTGGGGCTATCCCACAACGTCGGGATCACGCCCTGAGCCAAAGGCAGACGCTTAACCGCTGTGCCACCCAGGCGCCCCAAAGCAGACATTTTTAAACACACAACAAAAAAACCAAACCAAACCAAAAACCCGAAGGAAAAAAAAAAGAAAGATAAAAGGAAGGTGGGAAGAAAGGAAGGAGGGAAGGAAGGCAGGCAAGAAGATAATACTCATTTTAAACACATACACACACACACACACACACACAAACACACACACACACCATACACTTTTTTGACTGTAAAATCAAGCCATTCAAGAGGTGAAGTTAAATCACCTAATTTTTTCTATTAGCTTTTCTTCTGATATTGTCAAGAATTCAATTTTCAAATTTCAAAGGAAGCCTCACCTACTTGAGAGCATCAGGAAGAAGGAGGATTGAAACGTTGGGGATAGGGAAGTGAGAAATGGAAACCAAAGAATAAAAGTCAAACTTTATTAAGTTGACAATTTTGCATCAGATTAACCCACCCTGTGCTCCATAGCATCATTGATAACATACAGATAATACAGGGCTGTTGGGAGAAGTAAAAGAGAAAAAGATACAGTACATTCTAAGTGCTTAGTAATTGCAGTCTCTCATCTATTCCCATCCCTTGCCCTATACACTGTTGTCTGGTTTGATTTTGTTCACTAAGGCTCACTCTATATTCTTATGCCTCTGTACTTTTTTCAGGTTGAATAATTTGTGGCTTAAAGCTAAATGTTTGCTAGTAAACTGTTCTTAAATTAGCATGGGAAAAAATCATGGGCTTTGGCAGCAGAACTAGGCTTCAATCCTGGGTTGCCTCTCTCATACACATAATGGGAATATCTGAAGAAGAAAGAGAAAGGAACAGAAGCAGTATTTGAGGTAATAATGACTGAGAATTTCCACCAAATTAATGTCAGACAGAAAACCACAGATCCAGGAAACTCAGAAAACACCAAATAGGATAAATGCCCCTCCCTGCCGCCCCCCCCACCAAACTACACTGAAACATATAACATTCAAATTGCAGCAAATCACAGATAAAAAAGAAAATCTTGGAAGATCCACCAAAGGTAAGAATTGTATCCAAGTTCTCCTCAAACAACCAGGCAAGCAAGAAGAGAGAAGAGTGAAATATTTAAAGCGTTGAGAGAAACAACAACAACAACAACAACCAAACAACCACCTAGAAATCTGCATCTTGTAAAATCATCCTTCAAAAATGAAGGAAAAATATTTTCTTGGATGAATAAAAATTGAGGGACTTTTCAGAGAAGGAAAATAGTAGAGATCAGAAACTCAGATCTATGTAAAGAAGAGCATTAGAGAAGGGATGAGTGAAAGTAAGACAAAAACTTTTTTCTTCTTAATTTATCTGATTGAGGTAAAATAACAATATATTTGATGATTATAGCTTATGTATAAGTGAAATAAATGACAGCAATGATACATGAGAGGGAAGAATGAGAAATATTTTATTATTACAAGGTATTTGCATTACTTGTGAAGTGGTATGGTGTTATTTGAAAGTGGACTTGGCTTAATTATAAATGTATACTGCAAATTCTAGGACAATGACTAAAAAAAGTAAAATTAGAAAGAGAAAATGGAATCATATAAAATGCAGAAAAACACAAAAATAGGAACAAAGAACAACACCAACAAATAAAAGTGGTGATAAATATGGTAGATAGTCATCCAACTGGATCAATAATCACTAAATGTCAATGGTCTAAATACTATCAATTAAAAGACTGAGATTGTATGTGTTGCGGGGAGCACTGTGTATTGTGTAAGACTGATGAATCACAGACATGTACCCCTGAAACAAATAATAAATTATATGTTAATAATTGAAAATTAAAAATAAAATTAAAAAAAATAGTAAAAGACCGAGATTGTCAGGGTGGATCAAAAAACAAGACAACTATTCGTTGTCAACAAGAAACCTGCTTTATTTTTTTAAAATTGTTTTAAAATTTTATTTATTTATTTGAGAGCAAGAGCATGGGGGGGTGGGGAGGAGCAGAAGAGGAGGGAAAAGTGGACTCCCCACCGAGCAGAGGAACCTGACAGCAGGGCTCCATCCCAGGACCCTGGGATCATGACATAAGCCCAAGGCAGATGTTTAACTGGCTGAGCCACCCAGGCACCCCAAGAAACCTACTTTAAATATAAAGACATGTGTAGATTAATGTAACTCTGCTGTGCCATCCTGCTCCCATGCCCCATTAACATTCAGAAATTGCCAGATCTGTTTTGCTCATTGGTTCAAGGTCTCCAGCCAAAAGTATTAGAGTTCACTCTTTGAGTCCCCCTGCCTGCCAGTATTCTGGTTCAGTTCTCCCAAGACAGTCACTCTTCTGTTTTCTTATACATCCATGTATATAAATTATAGTCTTCCAGGAGTATTTCCCCCTCTGGTTACTCTTGGAATTTTAATTGCTCCCCATATCTCCCTTAAAGGCACTTATGTTCTTCTGCAGTGGCCACTAGCTCTTTGAGCTGCTAGAAAGTGTTTTATATTTTATAGGTGTGCACAGTGCTGGATGGTATTCCTTTTTTCAGTTACTGGCTCCACCATCTACCTGGTCATACAGGCTATAATCCAACACTGCCACTTTTACCTTCTGTGATTTAGCATCCAAGAACTTCAGAGGTAAAACAGATCTTAAGGCACCACAGACTGTGACCTACCTATAACTCCATGGGATGACCTCATTAATTAGAGCTGATGGTTCTGCTATGATTCTTCTGGCAGACTGTTCACAAACGATGCTAATTGTTGGATATGTGCATCTCTTTTAACCTGATTCTCTAGGGGCCTGAATTCCCTCTCTTAAAGCCTCTCTCTTCTTCACACTCAGTTCATTAGCAAGTCTTGCTGATGCTACTTCTGAAATATCTCATACATATGTCACACATATGTCCCTGCCACTGCCTTAGAGGATCTCTTAACTCCTTATAGCCTCCTGACTGGTTCTTTTTGCCCCCAAACTCTTCCTTTTCATGGCTGACCTCCTTTTTTTGGACAGATTTTCTTTTTACAAACCTTGTTACTCTGATTATAAAATTTGATGGACTGTTTACAGGAAAGCCTAGATTTCTTGATATACACAATCTTTCGGTGTCTACTGTGTCGGCCCCAGCATCATCACTCTCTTGTGCACCCTTCAGCCTCAATGAGCCTGTCCTCTTTCCCAGGAGGCCTCTCTCCTACTGTTCATGCTTTGTCAAAATACCCTTTCCTTTCTTTTCTACCCCCCAAATTACTCATTGTTTCAAAGCCCATCAAAAAGTTTGCTACCCTAGGGACACCTGGGTGGGTCAGTTGGTTAAGCATCTGCCTTCGGCTCAGGTCATCATCCCAGGGTCCTGGGATCAAGCCCTGAATTGAATCAGGCTCCCTGCTCAGTGGGGAGTCTGCTTCTCCCTCTCCCTCTGCCCACCCCACTTGTGTTCTTTCTCACTCTCTATGCTCTCTCTCTCTTTCTCTCTCTCTTTCATAAATAAATAAATAATCTTAAAAAAAAAAGTTTGCTACTCTAACATGCCCAGGAAATCTAATTCAGGAGTTTCTTGGGGCTGGTCTTAGGCCTTGCCCCCCTCTTCTCCATATCCTCTTTGCTGCGGTAATGTCATCCATAACATGGCTTCAGTTATTGATCTGCATACAATTCACACATTTATATCTCCCACACAGACTTTTCCTCTGAGTTCCAGCCTCATATATCTAATCAACCTAATTGACACTTGCCTTTTTTTTTTTTTAAGATTTTATTTATTTATTTATTTGACAGGGATAGAGACAGCCAGCGAGAGAGGGAACACAAGCAGGGGGAGTGGGAGAGGAAGAAGCAGGCTCATAGCAGAAGAGCCTGATGTGGGGCTTGATCCCATAACACCGGGATCACACCCTGATCCGAAGGCAGACGCTTAACTGCTGTGCCACCCAGGCGCCCCTACACTTGCCTTTTTTTAATATTCAAGAGCTCTGTTAATCTTCATAAAATTATGATGTAAGCACTATTATTGCTCTCATTTTGAAAACTAGAAAACTGAGGCTCAGAAACATGAAATGCGTTGTGTAAGTTTGCACAACTAATTGATGTTTGATGGAATTCGAGCCTATTACTCTGTGCCCTTAAACTTTATGCCTTTATCTAACATATCATTACTGCCTCTTGATTATTAACATCATGGAAACTAAGATAGCTTGTTTGAAGTAATAATAATAATAATAATAATAATAATAAAGGTGTTACTGTTAAGAAGTAAATGGAGCCAATTTATTTGAATAGAAATAATTCTATATTCTAGACAATTCAAAACTTTACACAATATAATAGAATCTTAGGGTTGGATGAGATTTTGAAGTTCATTCAGCCCATCCATCTTTCTTTCCTACTTGATTCTAGGATGTGTTTGAGTTCATAGTGGGTTTTTTATAAGAAGTATTTTTATTTTTCATTTGAATGGATTAATATTGCTTTTTCTGAGCGATGAGGAGAGAAAATGAGCCACACTAATATTATTTCAGCTTCTGACTCCAGCTGTGTCTGATGACCTTTCTCCATGATGTTTCCTTTTTGATTTGTGCATCACTAACCTTCTTCTTCTTTTTTTTTTTTTTAACTCATTTTAGTTGGGTGTCTCTCACTAACCTGACGTTGCCTCTGGATGTCTCAAGCCATTTCAGGGTAAACAGGTTGAATACTGAAACTCATGATTTTCTCTGCCAAACTGGCTCTTTCCTAATGTTCCCTATCTCAGTGATTGGCGCCACCACTGGTGCAGTTATGCCAGTCAGAAACCTAGGCGTCATCCTAGACCCACCTCTCTCTCACTTCCCACATCTGCTGTCATCACAGCCTGTCCTGAATACCTTCTACATAGCTCCTGACTGTCCTCCTCTCTCCACTTCCACTGCCACCACTTCCATCAATTTCTGGCCTGGATCATCTCATAGTGGGTTTTTTATAAGAAGTATTTTTATTTTTCATTTGAATGGATTAATATTGCTTTTTCTGAGCGACGAGGAGAGAAAATGAGCCACTCTAATATTATTTCAGCTTCTGACTCCAGCTGTGTCTGATGGCCTTTCTCCATGATGTTTCTTTTTTGATTTGTGCATCACTAACCTTCTTCTTTTTTTTTTTTTAACTCATTTTAGTTGGGTGTCTCTCACTAACCTGACGTTGCCTCTGGATGTCTCAAGCCATTTCAGGGTAAACAGGTTGAATACTGAAACTCATGATTTTCTCTGCCAAACTGGCTCTTTCCTAATGTTCCCTATCTCAGTGATTGGCGCCACCACTGGTGCAGTTATGCCAGTCAGAAACCTAGGCGTCATCCTAGACCCACCTCTCTCTCACTTCCCACATCTGCTGTCATCACAGCCTGTCCTGAATACCTTCTACATAGCTCCTGACTGTCCTCCTCTCTCCACTTCCACTGCCACCACTTCCATCAATTTCTGGCCTGGATCATCGAAGTAGCCAAGTAAGATCTCTCTGCTTCCATTACTTGTTTCTTCCAATTTGTTCTCCAGAGTACGAAGTAATCTTTTCAACACAAATATTCAGTGGTCACTCCTAGCTTAACAATGGCTTCCCATTGCTCCTGGAAATGTTGAAGTCCTCTAACGTGGCCCTTGTGATGCTGCATGGTCCATCCTACTTTTAGTGCCTGATGTGCATCATGCTCCCTCCTACCATGGGACCTCAGAACATGCAGTTTCCTCTGCTTGCAAAACTCTTTTGTTTCCTTTTCACCCAATTAACTAAGACTTAGAGTCCTACTACAAAAACTCAAGGGGGGAGAAGGCCATTTCTTCTCCCCACATCCAGGAAGGTATATGATCTTAGCCTGGACAAGAAATAAATCTTGAGGAAATGCTGCAAAAACACATAATGGATTATTCTTTGCTGGGCGGTGTCATGATAGCAAGTAATCGGGGTGGCCATCATCAGAGTCAGGTATTAGCTCCTTTAGCAGAATCTTGACTATGTCTGGCCTCCCTTGGTTCCTACCTTAGTCTGGTTCTCTAATATTTCTACCAATTCTATGAGCTATCTGATACTCTTGCAAGAGATTATTTTTCTACTTAAGTTGGCTGGAGTTAGTTTCATTTTTATAACCAACAATCCTGATGAATAGTACAGTGTGATTCATTTATTAATGGCTATTTCATCTGCAGGAGAGGAAGCTCTGTGGCTATCTTGCATATCATTGTATTTGGAGATGCTTTTCCAGTGCTTGGAATATAATTAGTACTTAATAGTTTTTAGATAAACAGATAGATTCCTCTTAATATTTCAGTAGCACTTTGCACTGATTTTTGTATTGTAATCTGGTTTTGCCTTTAAGAAGATATACCTTGTCCACTGATCCACTGATCAATTTTTGAGGAATAAACCAAAATGAATTCTTGGGATAAATCTTTTTTTTTAATTTATTTTTTTTAATTTAAATTCAATTAGCCAACATATAGCACATCATTCGTTTTCGATGTGGTGTTCAGTGATTCATTAGTTGCATATAACACCCAGTGCTCATCACCACACGTGCCTTCCTTAATGCTAACACCCGGTTACCCCCTCCCTTCCATAACCCTCAGTTTGTTTCCTGAGTCCAGAGTCTCTCATGGTTTGCCTCCCGTTCTGATTTCTTCCCATTCGGTTTTCCCTCCCTTCCCCTGTGGTCCTCTGCACTATTCCTTATGTTCCACATATGAGTAAAACCATATGATAATTGTCTTTTTCTGCTTGCGTTATTTCACTTAGCACAATCCCCTCCAGTTCCATCCATGTTGATGCAAATGGTGGGTATTCATCCTTTCTGGTAGCTATGTGGAGGTTTTTAAACTACAAATTCAATTTCCTTAATAGAAATAGGGTCACTTATGTTATTTACTTGTTATTGTGTGCGTTTTGGGAGTGTGTGTCCTGTAAGGAATTTGTCCATTTCATCTAAGTTGTTGAATTTATGGCATGACGTTGTTCATAATACTCCTTTTTTTTTTAAGATTTATGCTTTTTTTTTTTTATGGAGAGAGAGAGCACGTGCAAGTGGGGAGAGCGGTAGAGAGAGAGAGGGAGAGACTCTCAGGCAGACACCGCACAGAGCATGGCGCCTGATGTGGGGCTTGATCCCATGAGATCATGACCTGAGCCAAAATCACAAGTCAGACACTTAACCACTGAGCCACCCAGGTGCCCCTGTTCATAACACTTACTTTCATTTTAATGTCTATAGGATCTGTAGTGATGTCTTCTCTTTCATTCCTGAGGTTGGTAAATTTGTGACCTCTCTCTATTTTTTTTCCCCCATCAGACTGGCTTGAAATTTATAATTTACTCTTTTTTCTTTTCAAGAAAACCAATTGTTAATTTCATTAATTGTTTTCTGTATTATCTTTCTGCTTCCTCTTTCATAGGTTTCTGCTCATTACTTTTTTCCTTTTGCTTACTTTAGTTTTCATTAGCTCTTCCTTTTCTCAGTTTCTTTTTTTAAAAGATTTTATTTATTTATTTGAGAGACAGAGAGAGAAGGAGAGAGAGTAAGCATGAGCAAGGAGGAGGGACAGGGGGAGAGGGACAAGCAGACTCCCCACTGAGCAGGGAGCCCGACATGGGGCTTGATCCCAGGACATTGGGATCATGACCTGACCTGAAGGCAGATGCTTAATCGACTGAGCCACCCAGGTGCCCCCCTTTTTTTTTAGTTTCTTAAGGTGGAAGCTTGAATCATTGTTTTAAGGCCTTTCTTTTTCTTAAATATTATGATTTAACTCTATCATCTTCCTTTTGAGTACTGCTTTAACTGAATTCCACAAATTTTGATGTGTTTTGTTTTCTACTTTTGGTTGAAAGTATTTTCTAATTTTCTTGTGATTTCTTTTTTTGACCCATGAGATATTTAGAAACGTGATGCTTACTATACAACTTGTTGAGTATTTGCCATTATTTTTTCTATTATTGACATCAGTTTAACTCCATCATGGTTAGAGAATATATTTTGTATGATTTTAGTTCCATTAAATATGAAACTTATTTTATCTATGGTCTATCTTAGTGGATGTTCCACATGCATTTGAAAATAATATGTCTTTTGGTGTCATTGTATGACATGTTCGATAAATATCAATTACATTAAGTTGATTGGTAGTGTTATTTGATAACCTATGTATTACTAACTTTCTTGCAGCTTGCTTCTGTCAACTACTGACAAAGGAGTGCTGAAGTCTCCAGCTAGAATTATATATTAATCTATTTTTCCTTCCATTTCTATGAATTTTTCTTCATGTATTTGAAGCTCTTATTAGGTACACACACATTTATCATTATCAAATGTCTATCTTTGTTCCAGGTAATATTCCTTGTTCTGAAACTTACTTTGTCTGAAAATATTGTTTTTTGCCTTGTATACCTTTTGCATTCTTTTACTTTCGATCTATCTGTGTCTTTATATTTACAGTATGTTATAGCGTATCTGAACTCCTATGTCGCATATTGATAAGTGTCCCTCAGGTCACTGATGCTCTGTTTATTTCAGCATTTTTCTCTCTGTTCATTCAGGACAGCTTTTATCACTGTGTCTTAAATTTATTAATCTTTTCTTTTATATAAAGTGTTTAAGCTGTTGCTAGTCTCATTCATTGTATTTTTCATTTCAGATATTGTATTGTTATTGTCCAGAAGTTCCATGGATCATTTTTATATCTTTCCTTCCTCTCCTAATCATTCTTATGTTCTTCTTCACCTTCTTTAATATATGGAACATGTTTATAATAACTTTTTAAAACATCCTTGTCTGCCAATTTCATTATCTCCCATCACTCTTGTCTCTATTCATTGATTGATTTTTCTCTGGCTATGGATCTTATTTTCCTGCTCCTTTGCATTCTTGGTAATTTTTTTTTTTTTTAGTTTTGAATTCCCAACATTGTGTTATTAACTTTTTTAGATGATGTGTTTTGTTGTATGCCTTACATAGTCTTGGCTTTTATTCTGATGTGTAGTTAAGTTACTTGGAATTAGTTGGATTGTTTCAAGGTTTGCTTTCAAGCTTTGTTAGGATGGATCCAGAGTAGCTCTCCTACCAAGAGGGCAATACTCTTCTCAGGTCAGTACCTAATGTCTTTTGTAGTTTGAGTTCTTTTCACTCTGGTCAGTAGGAAAATGAACTATTTCCAGCCTCGAGTGAGCTGCGGGCACTGTTTGGTGTACAGCTTTCCTGGGCTTTTTAATGCAGCTTCAGGTAGTTTTCCTTCACACAGGCACAGATCATTGTCCAGGTGAAGATTCCAGAGCCCTCTGTACTAGCTCTCTCCTTTCAGAGGGTAAGTCTAGCTGTCTTGGCCTCTTCAAACTTCAGTCTCTATCTTCCCAACTCAGTTAGACTGCTGTGCTCTGTTTGGGTTATCTCTTCCTATACTAGGAATTTCTTGCAGGCAGAAAACTGGGGCAATTACAGGGCTCACCTCATTTATTTCCCTTCTCTCAGGGATCACAGTCCTACATTACCTATTATCCAGTGTCTGAAAACTTCATACATTTTTTCTGATTTTCTAATTGTTTAAAGCACAAAGGTAAATCCAGTCTCTGTTACTTCATCATGGTCAGAAGTGGCATTATATACACATTAGCTTTGCCATAATTATTCCCTTAACTCTCTCCCTTAACACAAATGTGCAATTTTTGTGGTCTGGAATTTAATGGACAAGGAAATATATGACTGCTGATAATTTGGAAGAACCAGGATGGGAAATGTTTTCAATTTAATATTGAAGATAACTCATATGACCACAACAGTTATGGGAAATTATTTTAGCCTGAATGTAGTACTCTGATTTCTTATCTACAATTGTGGATGTGTATGAGAATGGTTTAGTAATGTTGAGTGTAGTGTGAGGGCTCTATTTCAAAGTAGGAAGAATCCTGAAGGATGGTAGGAGTGGAAAAAGAAGGCTCTGGTGTTGACTTCCTTTGTTTCCGGGAATGAACCAGTGTTGCTACTATCAGATTTGCTTAGAAGGATAATGAGAGCAGAAGTGGTAGGAGATCTTACCCTTGGTCTCCTTTCAGTGGGACTGAGGGTTGGGAAGGGGCAGGAAGGGAATGAGCCACTATCTATTTCCTTGACTTTCTTTATTTTAATTAGATGAACTTCTTCCTTACATTGAGACCTAGAACCTGACACAAAGAATGCCAGGATTAATGGATGCATGGTTAGGAAAAAGAGACATTAGTGTCTTCTATTCTTTCTCATCAGCAATCTCAAGATGCTTTATAATGGCAACTACCAGGCTCTAGTTGCTAAATACTGGGTTTGCAGCTTTTTATTATAATCATCTAATTTTAGTTTCAAAGCATATTTTAATTGGATGGTTTTGACTTATTTGGAGTTTTCAGAATCCATATAACATAGTAGAATAACCTTAGGGATTTTGAAATGTGTGTCTCAAAATAGAGCTGGAGAAAAAAGAGGAATAGAATCTGTGTTGGTTTTAAAAACCACTTGGAGCAAGGGAAATTTACAGCTTGGGCTGCTTTGTGGACTCTCCTGACATCACTGCTGATTCTGCACTTTGGGAGACAGGTTGTCATTTCACTAGTGCCAGGTTGTTCATTTTAAATGATCTGTTCAGAACAAAATATTCTCTATTAAGAAAACTTTGGGCGAAATTCTTTTACCAAAACAGTTTCCATGTCATACTAAAAGATGAAATTTGGCACATCAATAGTATTTTAGGGAAACTAGCTACAATTGATAAAGAAGTGCCCTAAATACTTGAAAAGTTATGAGAGTTGCAATTCATCAGAAAGCTGTTCACCTCTAGCCTTGTAATATTTTGAAATAGGGCCATCTAGTGGAAATGTGGGCCATCCCCTAACTATGAAACCATGAGTGCATCCTCTAAGACTTTACATTCAAGTTTTTAAAATATCCGTTTTAATACTTCTAAATCCAAATTACCTGTCCCTGATATAAATAGTCTGCTCAGAAATAAATACATTTTGGTGGAGAGTTAAGATGGCGGAGGAGTAGGGGACCCCTTTTTCAGCCGGTCCCCTGAGTCGAGCTGGATAGGTACCAGAACCAGCCTGAACATCCACGGAATCAGCCTGAGATGGAGGAAGATACATCTGGATCTCTGCAAATGAACATCTCCAGCGCTGAGTATCGAGGTACGAAGTGGGGAGCCGTGAAGCTACGCACAGATATCGGAAGATAAATGGAAGGGGGAGGGAGCCACCACGTTCGGCCGCCAGGAAGCGGTAGCCACCTGCACGGGGGAGTGGGCAGACTCGCGGGACAGGCACCTGCAAGAAAACAGAGTGGGACAATGAGCGGGAAGCGCGCACCACCAGGCATCTCACGGAACTCCGGAGCTCCGGTGTGCTCACTGGATCCAGACTGGGACTGGGAGCTCTGGGAGTGCACACGGGGCGGTTGGANAGTGGGGAGCCGTGAAGCTACGCACAGATATCGGAAGATAAATGGAAGGGGGAGGGAGCCACCACGTTCGGCCGCCAGGAAGCGGTAGCCACCTGCATGGGGGAGTGGGCAGACTCGCGGGACAGGCACCTGCAAGAAAACAGAGTGGGACAATGAGCGGGAAGCGCGCACCACCAGGCATCTCACGGAACTCCGGAGCTCCGGTGTGCTCACTGGATCCAGACTGGGACTGGGAGCTCTGGGAGTGCGCACGGGGCGGTTGGCGGTGTTAGAAACACAAAGGACAGAGACGCGCCAGCCCTGGAAGTGAGGGCTGGGACGCCGGGTGTGGGGCACACATCCCAGGATGCTGCAGGGTTGAGCAGCACCAACAGTAACAGAGTTAAAGTGACCAGAAATCAGTGGAGAACGGTCCACAATCCCTCTGTTCTGAGACAGAAGCTTAGATTTGGCCACTGCTGCTCTGACTCTCAGAAGAAGCACAGANGGTGTTAGAAACACAAAGGACAGAGACGCGCCAGCCCTGGAAGTGAGGGCTGGGACGCCGGGTGTGGGGCACACATCCCAGGATGCTGCAGGGTTGAGCAGCACCAACAGTAACAGAGTTAAAGTGGCCAGAAATCAGTGGAGAACGGTCCACAATCCCTCTGTTCTGAGACAGAAGCTTAGATTTGGCCACTGCTGCTCTGACTCTCAGAAGAAGCACAGAAGACCACCAGGGAAAGCTGCCAGAGAACAAGAGCATGGAAATACCGGCTCACAGTGTGCCCACCCCCATCCCCCCTCACAGGGGACACGGAGACTCTACCTGAACAGGGTTGCCTGAGTATCAGTGGGGCAGGCCCCTCCCCCAGAAGGCAGGCTGAAAAATCAAGAAACCCACATCCTGGGGCGCCTGGGTGGTGCAGTCATTGAGTACCTGTCTTCAGCTCAGGGTGTGATCCCGGTGTTATGGGATCGAGCCCCACATCAGGCTGGTTGGCTCTCTTCCACATAAATAAATAAAATCTTTAAAGGAGAAGTCCACATCCCTAAGATCCCTATAAAACAAGGGCGCACANCCAGAAGGCAGGCTGAAAAATCAAGAAACCCACATCCCGGGGCGCCTGGGTGGTGCAGTCATTGAGTACCTGTCTTCAGCTCAGGGTGTGATCCCGGTGTTATGGGATCGAGCCCCACATCAGGCTGGTTGGCTCTCTTCCACATAAATAAATAAAATCTTTAAAGGAGAAGTCCACATCCCTAAGATCCCTATAAAACAAGGGCACACAGCCTGGGTTCCAGTCAATAATTTGGGCTCTGGACAACCCCGCAACCTCTCCTCATCAGAATGACAAGAAGGAGAAGCCCCCCCAGCAAAGAAAAGACAGTGAGTCTGTGGCCTCTGCCACAGAAATAATGGATATGGATGTAACCAAATTATCAGAAATGGAATTCAGAGTAACAATGGTCAAGATGATGAGTAGACTTGAAAAAAGTATTAACGAAAATGTTACTGAGAATATAGAATCCCTAAGGACAGAAATGAGAGTGAATCTGACAGAAATTAAAAATTCTATGAGCCAAATGCAGTCAAAACTAGAGGCTCTGACGGCCAGGGTCACCGAAGCAGAGGAACGCGTTAGCGAATTGGAGGATGGGTTAGTAGAAGAAAAAACGAAAATAGAAGCTGGTCTTAAAAAAATCCACGCCCACGAATGTAGATTACTACGGGAGATTACACTCAATGAAAGATCCAATGTCAGAATCATTGGCATCCACGAGGGGGAGGAGAAAAACAGAGGTCTAGAAGAGATATTTGAACAAATTGTAGCTGAAAACTTCCATTTTTCTAGTGAGGGAAACAAACATTCATGTCCAAGAGGCAGAGAGGACCCCTCCCAAGCTCAACCACGACAAACCTACGCCACGTCACGTCATAGTGCAATTCGCAAATATTAGATCCAAGGATACAGTATTGAAAGCGGCCAGGGCAAAGAAATTTCTCACGTACCAAGGCAAAGGTATCAGGATTACGTCAGACCTGTCTACAGAGACCTGGAATGAGAGAAAGGCTTGGGGGGGCATTTTTAAAGCTCTTTCAGAGAAAAACATGCAGCCAAGGATCCTTTATCCAGCAAAGCTGTCATTCAGAATTGATGGAGAAATAAAGACGTTCCAAAATCGCCAATCATTAACCAATTTCGTAACCACGAAACCAGCCCTACAGGAGATATTAAGGGGGGCTCTATAAAGGTAAAAAGGCCCCAAGAGTGATACAGAGCAGCAAGTCACAACCGATACAAAGACTTTAAAGAGAAATGGCATCATTAAAATCATATCTGTCAATAATCTCTATCAATCTAAATGGCTTAAACTCTCCCATAAAACGCCACAGGGTTGCAGATTGGATAAAAAGACATGACCCATCCATTTGCTGTCTACAAGAGACTCATTTTGAACCCAAAGATGCATTCAGACTTAGAGTAAGGGGATGGAGTACCATCTTCCACGCAAATGGACCTCAAAAGAAAGCTGGAGTAGCAATTCTCATATCAGATAGACTGGATTTTAAACTAGAGGCCATAGAGAGAGATACAGAAGGGCACTATATTATTCTTAAAGGAAGTATTCAACAAGTGGATATGACAATTATTAATATATATGCCCCCAACAGGGGAGCAGCAAGATACACAAGCCAACTCTTAACCAAAATAAAGAGACATATAGATAAGAACACAGTAATAGTAGGGGACCTCAACACCCCACTATCAGAAATAGACAGAACACCCTGGCAAAAACTAAGCAAAGAATCAAAGGCTTTGAATGCCATACTCGACGAGTTGGACCTCATAGATATATATAGAACACTACACCCCAGAACCAAAGAATACTCATTCTATTCAAATGCCCATGGAACATTCTCAAGAATAGATCATGCTCTGGGACACAAAACAGGTCTCAGCCAATACCAAAAGATTGAAATTATCCCCTGCATATTCTCAGACCACAACGCTCTGAAATTGGAACTCAACCACAAGGAAAAACCTGGAAGAAACTCAAACACTTGGAGGCTAAGAACCATCCTGCTCAAGAATGACTCGATAAACCAGGAAATCAAAAAACAAATTAAACAATTTATGGAGACCAACGAGAATGAATACACAACGGTCCAAAACCTATGGGATACTGCAAAGGCAGTCCTAAGGGGGAAATACATAGCCATCCAAGCCTCACTCAAAAGAATAGAAAAATCTAAAATGCAGTTTCTATATTCTCACCTCAAGAAACTGGAACAGCAACAGAGGGACAGGCCTAACCCACTGACAAGGAAGGAGTTGACCAAGATTAGAGCAGAAAT
>NC_048224.1:23072359-23077534 GCF_002007445.2 Ailuropoda melanoleuca | reverse complement strand
TGTACTGTATGGTGACTAACATAATATACTAAGAAAATCATTAAAAAAAAAAGAAATAAATACATTTCCCCTCAAGTTCTTGCACCGATTGATAATATCATAATCTGTCAATACACATTCATTTAGGTTTCCTAAAGTTCTAAGTTGTTTACTTCTTCCCCCTCCTATGAAAAACAACTCTTTCTAGTCTACTTCCTCTCACACTACCACCTCCTCCACCATGAAATCTTACTGAAGAATTAATATATATAGGTGAGAGAATCTGAGAATTATACAAGACAGTGTAGGATAGAGGATCAAGATGTTTGTTACGAACGTAAGTGGACTGTATAGGACCCATAAAACACATTGTTGAAATTGTGTGAGATGTCAAAATGCGTTTGCTTGAACTGGTTGGAGACAAAAGGCCTCTAAGGAAAGATATATATATATTTCCCATGGAGGGTTTGTTCACCAAACTCATTTTGTTTTCTTCCTGGAAACATAGCTAAATTACATTTCTCACTATATGCCCCACCTGCCGTTAGGTGGGGCCCTGTGATTCAGTTCTGGCAAATGGAATGTGGGTGGAAGAGATACATACCCTTTCCAGTTCTGGCTCCTAAAATGTCCTGCATCACATTCTATGTTTCTTTTGTCTCCCCTCCTCACCCTCCATTGAGTAGATGTCATCGCCCAGGCAGACCGTGGGAGCCGTTATCAGGCCAGTTCCTTCGATGCCTGTGTAGAGCCTACCCCCGGCTGCCTAATGCCCATAACCTGCCACAGACTGTGATGTGGACACGAAATATCTTTTCAATACTTTCAGCCATTGAGATTTGAGGATTGTTTGTTCATAACCCCGATTAGCACAGGGAGGAAGAAACAACTGGAAGAAAGGAAAGAAGATGATGTGAGAGAAAGGCAATGAGGTCCAAATTTTTAAAGTAATACTTTTCCCTTTTACTACTAATAAGGAGTTTAAGACTCTTATGTCTGATCTATTGAGTAAAAAGTAACGGTAAAGTTTATCACTTCTTATATAAATTTGCATTATTATCAGCTGTGATGATTCAGATTCCACCTCCCTCCCTCCAAAAGCCATGTCTTTTATGCAAGAAAACCAACTACAATTATTTGAGAAAAAAAAGATGTAACTGGTTGCTTCTTGGGGGATAAAGGAAAAGGAAACAAAAGGGAGAAAAAAAATTGTCTTTCTGGGGAGACTTCAGAAAATTTTAGGCTTTAACACTTTGCCCCAATGTTTTGTGAGATGTATAATTTATGAAATATAATTTAGTAGGCTGAAATTATGGAATGAGCTCTTACATTTAGGAATATTAGAATTTATAAAAAGTTAATTGTCAATCTAGTCCCCAAAAGGCAGTGCAGATGTTCTTATGAAGACATGCTCACTGTTCTTTCTTCAGCTTATTTCCTCTTGGTCATTCATAACTTTACAAAAAAGAAATAAACCTGTATTTTCTTTACCAATTTAAGTAATGTAATAATCCCTTTTAAAGGAGGGAAAACAAATTCTTGCATATTCCTTGAATAAAGTAATTTTCATGATAACTTTACTTAAATATTTACAAACACAAATTACATGTAAATTCGTTGTCTATATTTCATCTATAGAACTGAAATTAATTTACAAATTATGTGCAAACAAAAATATAAGAGTAAAAATTCAAATAATGGATATGTTCTAACAAAACAAAAACAATGATGTGATAAATAGTGGAAAGATGCATTTTGGGGTTTTCTGCTTCATTGTTTATTGCCTTGATTTTGAACACGCTCGAATGTTATTTGAATCATTGAACATTGCTTTTATCTTTCCTTTTAAACAATGACATTAATTTCAAACCAATTAAATGTTGTATTGGGCTGATCTGCTTAATAGCAGCCTACAAAATGCAACAGAAACAAAATATTCTAAGAATAAGAAGACATAACAAAAACATCTTCATTTTACCTGTTTGTTACCTCACCGAATCAACTGTTGGTAGTCAATATATACAAAGATGAAAACTTTGCTGTAAGGTGCTGTGTCTGTGAGGTGGCTGCATTCACCACTTCCCTACTTCTGAATGACTGAGAAACTTTTATTCATATAGTGTGCCATAACATCACATGGCCTCCACTTGGCTCCACGCAATTGTAAACACACATGCAAATTTGGGTATTTGGCTATAAGGTGGTTGATCTAAACTATGTCTCCATTAAATTTTTAAAACTATTTTTGAAATGAAAACACAAAATTTAGAAATTCTTGCAGAGAACCGGAGGGCACCTTCTACGATGCGGAGCTAATGATTTTAATCAGTTGTTCTTTCTTGAGCGTCTCTGTTTGGCATCACTTGCCACTGAAAGTGCAGGGATCAGACTAGAACTAAAAACCTGAGCAAATGGACATTGTCTTGGACTACTTACATGCTTAAGAAGTCAAACAACTTCTTCTGCTCTACTAATCATAGGATATTGAGACCATTGTAGTCATGCCAACTGTTCCCCATAGATGGAAACTATAATGTTCAGCTCAAAGCTCCATCTCTGGCACAGAGTGTGTGACCTGCTGCCTCTGTAAGTGATGAACTTTGCCATGAAGTTGCTGATTATATTAGCTTCTGTGTACCTCTAGAACACTAATTTTTTAAAAATTTCAAAGTAGGGATTTGTAGAATGCTCCCTCTTACGGATCTTCTAATCAACATGAGCAAGTCCCCTTTTCCCCTTCGCCCCCTTGGAAATAATGATGCTTTGTACGAGAGGTGATAGAATTTTTTTTAAAGCAAAAGAACAAGATGGAAGAAACTTACTAAAAGATAAAGGAATTTATAGAGGAATTATGCTTAAATATGTGCGTTAAATGAAGATAGCCTAAAGGCTTTTACATTTCTGACTGGAAGTTTGAAAGGGAACTTTGATGGAACTTGCNAAAGCAAAAGAACAAGATGGAAGAAACTTACTAAAAGATAAAGGAATTTGTAGAGGAATTATGCTTAAATATGTGCATTAAATGAAGATAGCCTAAAGGCTTTTACATTTCTGACTGGAAGTTTGAAAGGGAACTTTGATGGAACTTGCATTTCAATTCCTGAATGCAAATTCAGTCTGGTGGTGGGGTCCTGCACTCAGTTCTGCTATCTGTCCCACATCACTGAAATCCATGGTCTCAATCTCATGTCTGCTCTGACTAGTATACTCTCTCAGGGGTCAAACCAAGCTGGCTTTTAAAAACATATCTGGAAATATTAGACCCTTATTAGATCCTAAGTTGAAGAAGTGAGTTTATTTTTTTTTAAAGATTTTATTTGTTTATTTATTTGACAGAGAGATAGCCAGCAAAGAGAGGGAACACAGCAGGGGAGTGAGAGAGGAAGAAGCAGGCTCCCAGCGGAGGAGCCCGACGTGGGACTCGATTAGGAACGCCGGGATCACGCCCTGAGCCTGAGGCAGATGCTTAAGGACTGCGCTACCCAGGTGCCCCAGAAGAAGTGAGTTTATTGACAGAAGACACCCTGTCACCTTATCTCTCCGCTGCTTTTCCCTGCCCGCTGTGCTGTAGCTCCTTCCAGGTTTTGTGGACTGGTTAATGAGATCTTATATAAAGCTCAACTTAATTGTAAGATATTTATAATTTTCCCACAAGCTTGAGTGCCCTCTTGTGGGAACATGTAGTAGTTATCCAGGTACTACCAACGATCTGAATTTGTGAGTCCACATTTCCCAGGTGTGGCAAGCTGAACATGCTCCCCCACTGTATTTTATTTTTATTCAACTCATCTTCTTCATGGATGTCATAGCCATTGGTATATGGGAAGGGGTAGAAATATGGTAGGCAGTAGCCAGTGGTGTAAGAATGTATTTTTCAAAACAATATTGATTTCCTTTCTTTTTCTTTTTAAATGTAGTGGTGGTAGAAGGTGAGGAAAGTATAGGTAAGTCAGAATGAAGGTCCCAAGTTCAAGAAATTAGTAGATTCTTTAACTCCACTCACCAAAGAAACATTTATGTGGGTTGTCAAATGCCTCATTGAGGATCTATNTTAACTCCACTCACCAAAGAAACATTTATGTGGGTTGTCAAATGCCTCATTGAGGATCTATATCCTTTCTGGGAGGAGAAAGCACTCACAGACTTATTTTCACTTGCCTATCAGTTGTTTGCATCTCGTCAGAACAGAATTGAGAGCTCTAGACTAAGAAGGATGAAGAATTTTAGTCTAAAATATAGCTATTATAAGATAGAATGAGGTTTGATAATAGCTTAAATGCATAGTTTTCTTACCACTTCAAGGCATACGTCTTTAAAAACTTTTTATTTGGAAGAACTTCAAACATATACAAAATAGTATATGAGAGGAGTATAATCCCCTCCATTTGCCTATTAGACGGCATCAACAATTACTAACTCATTACTAATTTTCTTTAAAAAGTAAGAAAAGTAGAAAAGTAAGTTTAAGCCATCAACTCATTTATATCTATATAGAAAGAGATACCTCTAAGAAAAAGGAACTGCCAAAAAAAATCTTAAACTGTTTTAGGTAATTGTATTGTTGGAAGTGGTGGTATTATTAATCTGACACCGAATTATAAACATTTATGCTGGAATTTTTGTAATGAAAGAAAGGCGATACAAATGTAAATTATATGAGTTTAAGTAAAAACTCTGAAGTCCTGACTTTGAATAAAAAGACTCAGTAACAACTCATGATGTATTTCATTTTTAAATATATTTATCATTTTACCTTAGCTCTGCCCGTTGAAATGGCCTAAATTTTTCTCACCCATAAGTATTTCAGAGGGTATCTCCAAGAGATAAGAACTCCTCTCTAAAAATATAACCACAATATCATCATGTAAAAAATAACAATTACTCCTTAATATCGTAAAAGATCAAGGTAGTGTTCAAATTTCCCTCATTATCTGTCATTTTAAAAATACCTGATTGTTTTAGTTTTAGATTTACAATAGTACTGAAAAAAAGGTACAAAGATTTTCCATGGGGGGGGAGGTTAAGATGGCGGAGGAGTAGGGGACACCTTTTTCAGCCGGTCCCCTGAGTTGAGCTGGATAGGTACCAGACCAGCAGGAATATCCACGGAATCAGCCTGAGACGCAGGAAGATACATCTGGATCTCTACAAATGAACATCTCCAGCGCTGAGTATCGAGGTACGAAGCGGGGAGCC
>NC_048224.1:22965998-23072002 GCF_002007445.2 Ailuropoda melanoleuca | reverse complement strand
AAAAAGACTCAGTAACAACTCATGATGTATTTCATCTTTAAATATATTTATCATTTTACCTTAGCTCTGCCCGTTGAAATGGCCTAAATTTTTCTCACCCATAAATATTTCAGAGGGTATCTCCAAGAGATAAGAACTCCTCTCTAAAAATATAACCACAATATCATCATGTAAAAAATAACAATTACTCCTTAATATCGTAAAAGATCAAGGTAGTGTTCAAATTTCCCTCATTATCTGTCATTTTAAAAATACCTGATTGTTTTAGTTTTAGATTTACAATAGTACTGAAAAAAAGGTACAGATTTTCCATGTACCCCCTGCTCTTCACACACGTGTAGCCTCCTCCATTATCAACATCCCTCACCAGAATAGTACTTTATTTATTTTATTATTATTATTAGTTTGTTTTTCTTTTTTCTTTTTCTTTTTTTTTTTACCAAGGATGAACCTACATTGACACACCATAATCACCAGAAGTCCGTAGTTTACCATAGGGTTCAGTCTTGGTGTGGTACATTCAAAGGGTTTTGGCAAATGTATAATAACATATATCCATTATTATAATATCGCACAGAATATTTTCACTGCCCTAAAAATCCTTTGTGTCTGCCTATTCATACACCACTCCCTGCCCCCTGGCCTGGCAACCACTGATCGTTTCATTGCCTCCATAATTTTGGCTTTTCCAGAATGTAAATATACATTTAAGGTGCTTTCATGTCTTTTTATTGGTTGGTATCTCATTTCTTTTTAGTGCTGAATAATATTCTATTATCTAGATGTACCATAGTTTATCCATTCATCTACAGAAGACCATCTTGCTTGCTTCCAAATTTGGGGAGTCCTGAATAAAGCTGCTATAAACATCCGTATACGGGTTTTGTGTGGACATAAGTTTTCAACTCCTTTCCTTAAATACCAAGAGGTGTGATTGCTGGATCATATAGTAAGAGTATGTTTAGTTTTGTAAGAAACTGCAAAACGGTCTTCCAAAGTGACTGTAATATTTTGCATTCCCATCAACAATGTGTGAGAGTTTCTGTTGCTCCACATTCTCGCCAGCATTTGGTGTTGTCAGGGTCCCAGATTTTGGCCCTTCTAATAGTTGTATAATGGTATCTCATTGTTCTAATTTGCATTTCCCTGATGACATATGATGTGGAGCATGTTTTCATATGCTTACTGGCCATCTGTAGATCTTCTTTTTTTAAAAAAGATTTTATTTATTTATTTGAGAGTGAGCGCAAGCAGGGGGAAAAGCAGAGGGAGAAGCAGACATCCTGCTGAGTGGGGACCTTGACCCGGGGCTCCATCCCAGGACCCTGAGATCATGACCTGAGCAGAAGGCAGATGCTTAACAGACTGAGCCACCCAGGTGTGCCTGTTTATCTTCTTTAGTGAGGTGTCTGTTAAGGTCTTTGGCCCATTTGTCACACTGCTTGTTCATTTTCTTACTGTTGAGTTATCATCTCTTTTAAAATCTATGGGTTCTCTTTCTCTCCCTCTCTCATTTTGTCTTTCCTTTCAATATATTTTTGTTCAAGAAACAGAGTCACTTGTCTACAGTTTTGACGATATGGATTTTTCTGAATGTATAATTTTGGTGTTGTATAGGAATTAGAGGAGTCTGTTCCTGTATTTCCTTTAAATGAGTGGTTAGATCTAGAAATTTAGCAGATTAAGTTCAATTTTTTGTTTGGCAAGGCTACTTCACAGGCAGTGAGGCTCTCTTCCACCAGGAGGCGCACATGCTGTCTTTGGGACGTCAGCAGTTTTGTGTGTTTTTTTTGTTTTTGTTTGTTTGTTTGTTTGTTTTGGAGGTAGGCTACATGCTCAAATGTGGAATTTGAACTCATGACCCTGAGATTTAGAGTCCCATGCTCTACCCACTGAGACGTCAGCAGCTTTTGATGATCATTGTATGGATTCATTAACAAACTAATGGTTGCAGAATAGTGGTATTCTATCTCTGCCATCCCTTCTTCTTTTACTGGGTTTTTATGCTTCCTTGATTAAATTTTCCTTCACCAACTGTTTTGTTACTCCAAGATGCAATTTATATATGAGATGCCAGAAAAACGCTTGGTTTTTCCCCTTCACTTGTTTTCAAAATAATGAGTTGGTTCCCTAACACCATCCAAAAATGACTAATGGGTTTTTTTTAAACTCATTATGAACTCATGTACGTGAATCTATTTTTTTTTTAAGATTTTATTTATTTATTTGAGAGAGAGCATGAACAGTGGGGAGGGGCAGAGGGAGAGGGAAAAGCAGACTCCTCGCTGAGCAGGGAGCCAGATGCGGGGCTTGATCCCAGGACTCTCGGATCAGGACCTGAGCTGAAGGCAGACTCTCAAATGACTGAGCCACCCACGTGCCCCTCTGTGAATCTATTTGGTATTTTTCTTTCCACTGAAGTCATTATACTTACTGATGCTCAAATTCTTTTATCTTTGACTGGAGGAAGTTTATTTAAGTTGGCTCCTGAATCCTTTTGACATGAGCCTGTCTTTAGAAATTTCCCTGCTTTCTGCTAAGACGAGATGTTCCTGGTTTCTTTTACATTTCTTAACTCAGACCTGGAATTAGCTATTTCTCTAAGGCAATGGTTCTCAAAGTGTGATTGGGGGATCCCTGGGAGTCCCTGTGATGCTTTCATGGGGTCTGTGAGGCCAAAAGATGCTTTTTTCCCTTTTTAATTTTCAGTCTCTCACAAATGTATATAGAGTTTCCCAAGGGCTACCTGGTGTAGGATATTATGACTAAATGTAGAAGAGGTTTTAAAAATTATGCTGTCATTTATTAGGCCAGACGTTAAAGAGATTTATAACAATGTAAAACGATGGCACTCTTCTCACTAAATAGTTTTTGTTAATGGATATTTTGTTATTTTAAAATCTGTTTTAATTTATAATGCAGTAAACATCAATAGGTATAACCCATACACACAAAAGCTCCTTAGGGTCCTCAACAGTTTTTAAGAGTTAAAAGAAATTTGAGAAGCAAAGTGTTTGAGAACTGCCGTTTCCAGGAGTCCTGCCTCCTTCTAATGGAAAATGGTATTTAGAAATCACATTCTAGGAGCTAGAGATGTTCGTGGTTACTGGATTGGCATTGTTTTTAGGCCATTTCAATGGGCAGAGCTAAGATAAAATGATAAATATATTTAAAGATGAAATACATCATGAGTTGTTACTGAGTCTTTTTATTCAAAGTCAGGACTTCAGAGTTTTTACTTAAACTCCATATAATTTACATTTGTATCGCCTTTCTTTCATTACAAAAATTCCAGCATAAATGTTTATATTCGGTGTCAGATTAATAATACCACCACTTCCAACAATACAATTACCTAAAACAGTTTAAGATTTTTTTTTGGCAGTTCCTTTACTTAGAGGTATCTCTTTCTATATAGATATAAATAAGTTGATGGCTTAAACTTACTTGAAATGGTATATATTTTGGGCGTTATGCCACCTAGCAGTTCAGTTAGATTCATGTGTTTTTACTTTTGATTTTTAGAGAAGATTTTGTAAATTTAATTTTGTTCTATAATAACATAAAATGTTTACATGGTTCTACAGTAAAATCTGTTACATAGGATATATTCAGAGACGCCTAGCTTCTATCCCTGTTTCCTCTATCCTGTTCCGTTTCTTCCCCAATTGGTAACATTTTTTTAAAAAGATTTTATTTATTTATTTATTTATATTTATTTATTTATTTATTTGACAGAGACAGCCAGCGAGAGAGAGGGAACACAAGCAGGGGGAGTGGAAGAGGGAGAAGCAGGCTCCTAGCAGAGGAGCCTGATGTGGGGCTCGATTCCAGAACGCTGGGATCACGCCCTGAGCCGAAGGCAGACGCTTAAGGACTGGGTCCCCCAGGCGCCCCCCAATTGGTAACATTTTTAAAACAAAGCAATAGTTTCCTTACTTTTATTTTTAAAATTTAAGCAAACATGTATATATATTTAGTATTATTACCACTCTTCTCTTTTTGTATAAAAGGTAGCATACTGTATACACTTTTCTCCACTTTTTTTCACTTAACGATACATTCCACGATTGTAATATAGAGCAATTCATTGCGTTATTGCACCATAATTTATTCAACCGGTCCACTATTGAGGAATTTGGGGCTAATTTCCAGTATTTTATTGTAACTAGTGCTGCAGTGAAGAGTCATGCACATACTTTTCATATTTTTAGCACTGTTATCTTTTGGATAGAGCCCTCGACGTGGGGATTGCTGGGTCAAAGCATGAAAGTGCCCAATTCTCTTAGCTATTAGCTACTCTTTTAGCCTCCGCAGTACACATGAAGGAACAAATTGAGACTGCCCAAGGTCACTTTATCAGTCACTGACACAGCAGGGATTTTTAACTTGGAAGTAACGTTCTCCACTCTCCAAATCATGGGAAAAGGAGTACTGAAGCCGGAGAGGGAGGAGAAGAATTTGCATTTGGACATCACATTCATTGGATCACATATTCTCATCCTTCCAGGTCCCAGCACACCACGCAAGTCCTCTGACCTCTCCTGTTTTCTTCTTTCCGTCACTTTCCCCCTTTCTCCCACAGCTAAAACGCGCCCCCACCACTCCCTGCTATTCTGGGCGGATAAAGATTGCGCAAGCCCAGCCGCTTCGCAGAGCTTGCGCGGGTGCAGAGGCTGGACCAGAATGACGTCATAACGGCGCGCAGCTCCCAGGCGTCCTCGCAAGGTCGCCTCCGAAGCAGGGGGCGCGCTTAAGTGACAAGACCGTGGTCAGGGACGCGCCGTGTCCTGCTTTGGTACCAGCGGCGACATGTCGGGATACACGCCAGACGAGAAACTGCGGCTGCAGCAGCTCCAACAGCTGAGAAGGCGATGGCTAAAAGACCAGGAGCTGAGCGCCCGGGAGCCGGTGCTGCCCCCGCAGCGGGTGTGGCCTATGGAGAGATTCTGGAATAAGTTTTTGCGGGACCAGACCCCCTGGAAGAACGTGGTGAGTGACGGGCCTCCCTCGCCCCGATGCACACACCCCGTCGCAACCCCGGGCCTGGCTGTTGGGCCTGCTTATTGTAGCCACACCGAGGATTGACATCACTGGGCCCGCAAGTCCCGGTAGTTCTCTGAGGGAGAACCAGGTTCAACCGAGACTTCGGTTTAGCAGGGACGCTATGTTGTCCCAGGAGAGCTCTGGAGGTCAGGAGTTCGGGAGAGTCTACCCTTCTGTCAAGTGTGATGAAGTGGAGGGAGATCTTTGCTTAGGTTTTACAGAATGATAGAAAGATTCACTTGAGTGAAAATTCGGTGATTTTAGTATATAAGGACACCTGTCTGCTTTTTAAAGTTGAGGTTATAGAGAATAACACTACGCTCAACTACCAGAAGACACGGGGAGTCTCTAACTGGTCATGCAGCCCCATGTGATCGCCATGAAAGATAGGGTCTTATTGGTATGCTTAATGAGTTATATTCAAGAGCCACCTTTCTGAACTACCACTATATTCTTTTAGCACAGTTTAGTTTAAAAGTGCCATTTCTGAACTTTACACTGTAGAAAATCGCTCATTTAAGAGCTGTCTTTATTTTCAGGGTCTCTGGACATTTTCTTGAGGTCATTAAATTACATCAATTTAAGTGATGAACACTATATCTCAGAATTGTTTTCAATAAGCTATGACATTGGCTAATAATAATGGTAATAATATTATTAAGTAACACTTGAGTACTTACTTTCTGCCCTGCATTTTGCTGAGGGTTTTACGTGTGTTACTTTATTTCTTTACTTCTGTAAGGTAGAAACTACTCCTAATCCTTATTTTAAATATGTGGAAAATGAGACCTGCAAAAATTGAGTGATTTATCCGTGGTCATAGAGCTAGGAATTGAAGGAGTTCACGCTGAGATCCAAGTGTTATCTACTTTCTTACTGTGCTACCAAGTCTTGTGCAAATTTTTCTGAGAAAGTTGTACTAGATACTTTAGGGTGGTAAAATTAAACTGTAATTCAACCCTCGTCTCACCTTTTGTATCCCTGACATTACTTGTTGATTTTGGCAGCTACTGGTTGAAAGTTGACATCCCACCCATCAGCCAGTGATGTAAGGAAGTAAATAAGTATTTCAGTCTGTTTTTCCTTACTTTAATTTTTCTTCCCTAATCATATATACTATAACACCTAGAATCTAGTTATCCCAGGTAAGATAGATGTGTTTCAGTCGAATTGGCTGCCATGGAAAAGATCCATTTTCAGTTCTGCCTTTCTCTTTTAAAATAGTGTGCCTGAAAGCATCTCAAAGTGTGCTTGCAACACCCCCATCCCCATATGTAAAATATTCTTTTTCAAGCTTTGGTGTGCTCAAGGTTGTCTACCTTACACGTAGAATGGTGCAAGTGATGTTGATTGTGGGTATCTGAAATTGATAAATTGGGGTTTGGCTGTACCTGAAAAATTCTGTAGGTTTGATTACTCAAACTGATTAAAATTATTCTTTCATTATTTATGCCATGTTTATCTTTAGTAAACTTATGATATTTTTAGAAGTCTTTAAAATATTTATATATATCTATGAATATCTTACTGTAGCTTTGCAAAATGTTACTTGCCTTAAGCCTTGTTTGCTCTGAACTCTGTAGGTATCCCCTAGCAGGCCCTATGTTTAATAAAAATATTTGAATGGGTGAGGTTAGTTACAGACTGTAAGGAAGTATGTAACATGTAGGCATTTTAAAATAATCATGACATTATATCATTGATGTTTTTTTCTGCCACAAACATAAAAAAATGGGATATCTGTTTATGTATGTTTTTCCCCCCCCCCAGATTTATAAGGCGTACCGACACAGTCTCTTTGCTTTTACTCATGTACTTATACCTGCCTGGATTATTCATTATTATATCAAATATCATGTGAATGTAAGTATGTTTTAAGTATGTATTTTTCAGAATTTATTTTTAATATTGTACAAAATTATTTCCTACGTGGGCACGTCTTCCCCTGCTTTACTTAGTGGAAATAATCTGGCACTTATAACTGACTTTGAACTACTTTGAATAAAGTAGTTAAGTAAAAGGTTTAATGAAACTTAAAGTGAGGTTTTTCAAAAACTTAATCTTTATATTAGTTGATTACAACTTGAAATGCATTTTCTCATAAAAACAGTGTTTAAATGATCAGAATGAAGTTGACCTAATAGAACTAGTGTAAACTTGGGGTTCTAATTAAGAAGGGAGCAAAGAATTTCTGCTCCTTTATTTGAGCATAGATATAAGATAAATTAGACAAAGGTTGTCTTTGTCATCATCCCATTTTCCTTTTCTTCATTCTGTCTGATTTTTCACCATTTTCTTTCTTTAGAATCCAGGATGTCCAAAAGCTTGAACTTTCTCATGGAAAGATCTTGCGTGTGGTGATTGAAATGAGGCAGTTGCCATATTTTAAAGCCAAGGGAGAGTCTGGTATAGGTGTTAGTTTCAAGGCAATATGAGGAAGGAGTACATTTGAGGCAATGGTATATAGAAGGGAGAGCAGTGGTGGCTGCCCAGCATGGAGTGTTGTAACCCAAACAGATTGAAGAGGGCATTCTGGTACCCGGTGAGGATATTAGATCTCAGGAAGAGGGGGAAGTTGGGGTGGGGGGAGTTGGTGAGTATACCTGTTTGGAGAGCAGCAGTGGTAGTAACCTGGGATAGAATATTGGAACCTGAGCAAGGGGAGGAGGACATCTGCAAGAAGGGTGGTTTGGGGCAGTGATGGAGGTGGCAATCTGTAGTAAGATATCAGGACCTGAATGAGGTGAGGTTATTTATACTGGTGTATGATGGTAGTGACAGGAGATTGGTTACATATAGGAAAATTGATCAAATAAGTACATGTATTGATGATAACAGAACCCAGAATTCTCATTGTAAGAAAAGGGAGTTGCACACATGGAAAGAGAGAAAACCTTGTGGTACTGGAATGGAATTGGAATTATTGGTATGAACTCATGGTTTTTAATACGTATTGATATAGAATTCTATATAGATGTAAATGTGGATAGTCTAGGTCTATCCACTGACCGGCCTGAGAGCAGTGCCACTGCATGGTTATTAGCATATCTAGCAGCCTGGTCTTACCCAGTTCTCCGCTGAAAGGATCCAGAACTCTTTGGAGAAACGGCCAGTTCTAGGGCTGGAGCAGGAAAAGTACATGGTGATCTTATTGTGCCAGAAAGTAAAGAAGTGTTCAGAAATGTTGGAGATCTACCAAAAGGACAGAGTCAGATTGAGAGGACTCCCCCTGGGACAATTTGAGCATCAAAATAACTAACAATAGTTATAGATTATAGCCAACTGAATAAAATGCAAATCCACAAGTCCATATACATATAAAAAATTAATAAATGGTTAGAAGAGACAGCACTTTTTTGTACAATGGATTGCTGAATAATAAACAGACGAGGACTGATACAATTAGAAAAGCCACCACTTGAGAATCATCAGAGTAACATTTTTTTTAGCCAAGGAACATCAAAAGTTGCTAAAATTAATCTCATAATACCTAACTTCAGCATACTTATTTGATACAAAGGGAAAAGGAGTATTTGTAGTGGAGAAACCAGGCAGATACCATGAAGAAATCTAAATTAACATTACCAGTAATGGGGCAAACTGAAATTATGTACTACTTGGTAGGTACGGTAAGAAAACAGCATCGATTTTGTGTGATTCCTGTCAAAAATGCGTAACCTGAGTCTAATAAAAGGAAGCATAAGACAAGCCAAAACAAGGGACTTTTCTGCATAGTAAACGCAGAAGGCTTACCTTCAAAAGTATCAAGATCATAAAAGTTAAAGAATGACTGAAGATTTGTTCCAGATTTAGGAGGACTTAAAGAGGCATGCCAGCTAAATGCAATTCTTGATTAATGGCATTATGTGCTTAGTTAAATGAACAAAGATGGCATTGGCTTTCAGAATTTTAGAGCCTACACAATGGTTAGCAAGTCATGTAAGGGGATTTTCTGAGAATTCCAGTTAGTGAGACACTTGATAACATTTGAATGGGTTCTTTAGCTAGAAAGTAATAATGTATCAGTAATGAAACAGATTAATTTCCTGATCTTGATGGCTGTATTGTGATTATTTTAAGAATATTGTTCTTATTTGTAGGAAATACTAAAGTAATAAACCAGTCTGCAGTTTCCTGAAGTGATTCAGTAAAAAATTATTTTTATAATTCTTTTTTTTTTTTTTTAAAGATTTTATTTATTTATTCTGCAGAGAGACAGCCAGCGAGAGAGGGAACACAAGCAGGGGGAGTGGGAGAGGAAGAAGCAGGCTCATAGCAGAGGAGCCTGATGTGGGGCTCGATCCCACAACGCCGGGATCACGCCCTGAGCTGAAGGCAGACGCTTAACCGCTGTGCCACCCAGGCGCCCCTATTTTTATAATTCTTGCAACTTTTTTAAGTTTAAAATTATTTCAAGATAAAACAAAAGTTAGGGGCTCCCTAAACAAATTGTAGATAATCCAATTGAGGTTTGCTTTCTCTTAGCTTGTTGTGAGGAGTGTGAAATAAATAATTGGTGTTTTCAGAAAATTCCCTTTAACATAACTTTTCTCTTTATTGCATGGTCTTTTTAAATTCTGATTGCTGACATCATTTTTGTTCTTCACTAAGCAGATTATGTTCATTCATCAACAAGTTATGGAGTACCTAGTATGTCATCTTCCTTTATTGCTCTGGAAAGAATATGCAAGATAAAATTCCTGGAGTTTGTAGTAAAGTTGGAAGATGGGTATGATTTGGGTAAGAGTATGGAGGAGAAAAGTTATTCCAGCTAGGAGGAAAGATGAGGAGTTAGTAATGTGCATGTCCTATCTACCCAAGACTGAAGAGGTGACTAGAATAGCAGGTCTGTAGGCTCAGTGGGCTGAGACCATTTACCTGAAGGTTTTGAAAACTAGGCAGAGGAGGTTGAACCTTATCTGGTAGGCAGTGGGAAGCTTTCCATTTTTTAGTAGGTGAGTGAGTTGATAAAAGTGCTATATGTAGGACATTAAAGAACAATATGATGGGGGTAACTGGAGGGAGGAAAGTACTGACATCAGGTAAATCAGCTACAGGCTGCTGCAGTTTAGTAAATGTTAGTTGATGAGAATCTGGTTAGGGTGAAGATAGCAGAAGTAGAAAAGAAAAGTGAAGCCAGAAGACATTATTTAAAGAAGACAGCTCAAGTTGGGGATGAAACCAAAACTCAGAGGTACTTACGACTCGAAAATTTCCAGCCTTGGAAGTTACAAATAGGGTTTTGGAAAGAAGTAAATTTGTGTAGGACCATGTTCCGTCAACATGTTTTGGGGATGTCCAAGTGGACATGGCTTATCTTATGTATTAGAAACATGAACTTGGTAGAGGCTAGTAGGAATTAGAATTGGAGTTTAGTATTTTTACTTCATAGACCAACAGAAAATCTTTCCGCAGCCATTAAAAGGGGCTAACAATTTATACGTCTGAGGGTCAGAGTATGGTTTGTTTCTCTTGTTGATGGGCTTAAACAAAATTCTATATTTATGTTCACCTGTAAGTCCACAGGCCATTTCATATCATCATATGTCTTATTTTTAACTGTCTTAACATGCAAGACTCTAGAGGAGAAAAATATATTACTACTTTCTGTCAGTGCAGGTTGTTTTTAATATCCAAGAGTGGTTTTTATGTGCAGAAATAACTGTTCACAGTTACCTGTAATATAAGTTAAAATTCATTTTGTTAGTTTCAAATTTAAAAACCTCCTTTTTCCCCCTAATTCTGTATATTCAGTTTTAAAATTCTGTTAAACTACTTACACATCTAGTAAAATATGAACAGTCTCCTTTGTTCTTATTATCTTTGGATTAATTCAAGTTGAACTCTCCTAGAACAATTCCACTTACAAACATAATTGTATTCTCTTACATGTTTTAAGCTGCATTTATACATTTTATATGTTGAATTTTATTTTTAAGTATTTATAGGGCAAATTAATGACCCTAAGAAGCAAAATCTTTTTAAACTTATAATCACAAACCTAAATCAATTATTCATTTTAACTAGAATCCTAAAACTAATCTTTTAGAACCTCTAATAGCCAGATTGATTACCTTAAACATTATAAATGCTCTAAATAGCAGAATATATGGATTATTCCGGTGTTTTAAGAACTTATCGAATTTGATGTTTATATTTATTTATTCTCTAGATTTAATCTTGTTATATCTGTATTTAACTGAATTTTTCTAGGCTCGAAAAGACACTTACCTTCTAAGAGAAGCAGATTTAATTAGCTGCAGTTACTGGTTTGACAATTCAAGACTTTAATATAGTTGCTTATCTGAGGGAGTCATACTTCCAGGTGATTTTTCCTAAGCCACAGATGGATGTAATTAAAGGTTCTGTGTCAATAGAGGTCCCAAAGCCTCTCCCTTACCTTTTTTTTCCTCTGGATTTGAGTAGGTCTTCATCCTCATTAATGTTAGCCAGTTTGCTTCATCTAATACCTTTACTGACTAATTGAATTTTACATTCTCTCTAAGGACATTTCAGTGTCGTCTTGCTGCTGGCCCCCAGTACTTAAGAGACATTTTAATGTATTTACATTGTATTCTGACTTTATCTCCTGCTTTTGGCTCCAGTTCGAGTCTTACATTATGCCAATCATCTTTTAATAAAATTTTGTTCATGTGGTATCTTGTGCAGATGTATGTGCTTAATACATTTATTTAACAAACGTTTTTAGCACCTCTTGTGTGCAAGGCACTGTTCTAAACACGGATATAGCAGTAAGCAAAGCAGATTGAGTCTCTGCCCTCATGAAGTGTTTATTTTAGTCTTGGAGACTGGCATATGTTACAGGAAGTGATAATCTATGGAAGGAAAACTAAACAGGGTAAAAGACTAGGTCTCCCTGGGGAAGTGCCGTTTGAAGAGAAACATAAATGAAATGATGATATGGATCAAGCAGATATCTAGAAGAGCATTTCAGGTAGAGGAATCATTACATATAAGGGCCCTGAGGCACAAGCAGACCCATCTGATTAGACTAATAGTAAAGGAACCATTGTGGCTACAATAGAGAGAGAGAAAGAGAAGATCAGAGAGGTGGTCAAGGGCCAGATTGTGTAGGGTCTTAGAGATCACAGCAAGGACTTTGGCCTTTGCTCTAAGAGTTATGAAACTTTGAGCAGAGGAGTGGTCCATCTTATAAGAATCACTCACCTGTGCTATGTGGAGAATAGACTAAGAAGGCATGCGTCCACCAGGACACTAACAGGTAAAGAAAAAAAAATGATAGAGACTTGAACAAGGGTAGTAGTACTAGGTGGTGAGAAACAGTTGGATTCATGATACAATCTCAAGATAGAACCAACAGGATCTGCTGAGGAATCATCAAGGGTTTTGGCCTTTGCAACTAGGAGAATGAAAGTGCCATTTACTGCAGTAGGGAACCATTTGGGGCTGGAGGATGTTATAAGTTGGACCTGGTTAAGTTTGAGATGACTAGTAGAGATAGCCAAGTAAAGATCTTGAGTAAACAGTTAAATGTGTGAGTCTGGAATTTGGTGAAAGTTTGGGGCTTATGTTAAAAATTTGGGATATGATCTGTTTTATTTTAGAAGAAACTCTAAAACCATAATTAACAGAGAATTACTTTTATTGCAGACAAAACCATATGCCATTGTTCAAAGAAAGCCCAGAATATTCCCAGTAAGTCTTAATATGTCTGATTTTTCTTTTATTCTCTCTCCTTTACCTCCCTAAGTAATCATTAAAGTGCTCCTCTCTTCTGTCATTATAAGTGCCTGTTTTGTATATTCTTGTAAAAGAAAAAAAAAAGAAAAAAGAAATAACATGAGGCAGCAGCTACAGTTGAAAATGGGAGGTGGCCATATTTCTTTGGAGGCTGGCTGTAAAACTTTTATGACCTTTGTAGTCCTAAAGTGAATTGATGATACCGACAGTTTTTCACTAGTACCCTGTTTCATGTAGGGTTCAGGACTTAGGGCACTAGCCTGAGCAGACACTTGGGTATAGTAACAGCAACTGAATTCCTCTGTTATTCATTGCAGACTATCATTTGTTAATGGCAGTTTGACCTTAACCTCTCCATCTGTGAATTTAAAATCTGTTAATGTGTACTTTAAGTTTTGTGATGTAAATATGTAAGCTTTATCCTAATTTAAAATTGAGTCTTTTCAGCATTAAAAGATTACTTAGTCATCAGTTGGTATTTTTACTGGTTGTGAGGTTATCTTTAAGCATAGCAAAATGCAGATTATGTTCTTGTCCTATTTCTAGTCATAGATAATGAACTACCATCAATCTCCAAGGTCTGTAATTTTAAAGAACAGAACTCTCTTAATTCTTGCTTCAATCAAATGACATAGTCACAATAATCCATAATTGTCTGCAATAGAAGGGAATTTAAGGGTGAACCACCAAAATTAACCCTTCAGTTGAAACTCAGCTTTAGGAAATAGGGGATTTCTTCTATATTTAAAATAAACATCTTTATGATGACCACTTTCATGCCCTTTCTGGACATTTTGTTTGAGTAAAACTTCCCCTTATACTTCTTTCACTTACACCTTAAGATTCTGAATACTGCTCATCTTTAGACAGCTTCTACTTTGTCTAAGTCCCTTTCAAAGTGTGAGTGCCAGAACTAAACTAGATTTTCTATGTGGGATCTGATCAAGTGGAACTATCATCTATGCAGACAAAGATTTTTCTACTAATGCATCTTTGTTTTTTTTAGGGTGATACAATTCTGGAGACTGGAGAAGTAATTCCACCAATGAAAGAATTTCCTGATCAACATCACTGAAGATTACTTTAAAATTTCAAAGGCGTACGAGGCCAAGTTTGTTGCTGTATTACTGTATTTACTAAATATATTTTCTGGAAAAGTACCTTTAATAAAGTTTACTCTGAGATATGTGTTGTCTGTTTCTTCACAAATATTATACAATTTGCAACTCTTTGAATTATTTAACGATAAGTAAAAATTGGATAAGCTAAAAAAAATGAGTGATCACCTTCTGGCCATTCTTTACTTGAAAAACAGGATGTAGAAAAGTAGTCAGATGATAGATTTTTTTTTCTTACACAGCACTTAATCTAATCTTATGTGAAGGTATGCAACAGAATGAAATGTTGCAATAAACAAATATAAGAACAGCAATTCCACACACTTCGTTTTAAAAAAGACTGAGGCATTTTAAGAGGTTATTTAGAAACTCTAGTTTGAAAAGCATGTCATTCCATCTATGATCCAGTACTCACATGCTGTCAGACCTAGGTTGATTTGTTTTATATAAGAGCGTAGAAGACAAACCTCTGTGAATATTAGCAGATTAGTGGCTATTATAAAGGACTATGCAAAAATAAATTTGGAAACTTTGCATAATGGATTTTACTTTAGACACGTTCTAGATAAGCATCAGGTAAAGAACTATGAGCACAGAATTAAATCCAGAGGAATTACAAATTTTCATTCATCCCCGAGATTTTGTCTGGGTATTCCTTGCTTAGCTGTCGTCGTGCGGCCACTGTTGATGCATAGATGACATATCCCCAGGAGAGCAATACGATCGCGAGGAGCAACTAAAACGCAAGAGGGGGAATAAAAGCAAAATAACTTGCTGTAAGTGATACTTCCCTCCCTCCCCTCGCCCCAACAGGTTGCCGTGTACGTTGCTAAGGTGGGAATTACAGTGAAAAACTCGAATAAATGGGGTTCCGAAGGCGAGTACACCCAGCCGCCCTTACGTAAGAAGCGGAAGAGCGTGTCTTCCAGGAAGAGGCGGAGTCGAGGTGAGAGAGTGAAAGCCTTAATACAGGAATGGATTTTGGAGTTTCTGGCCGCTGAAGAAATAGGGGGCCTTCCGCCTGCGGGCCTACGGAGTCGACACCGTGGAGCCTCGCCAGACCAGGGACCTACCGCTGAATAAATCCAGTCCAGGGTGCGGCGGCTCACTGGCTTCATGGTAAGGAGGCGGCGGCGGCCCGCGGAAACGGAGGGAAACTGCAGGCCCTAGGGTAACCTCCGGGGCTGCGGCTGCCGAGCGGCAGCAGCCATCTTTCAGCCGGGCACAAGCGCCCGCCCCTCGCCTCCGGGAGCGTTTCCCATCAGTCGGCCGGCCTCTTCCGCCCGGAGCTGGGGGCGGGCTCACGTGATATTGGGGGGGCCTAGCTCGCGGCGGAGGGAGGGGATGAGATAAAGGAGAGAACATGTTAAAAATGGCCTTTTTTTGCTATTTTGATGGGTGTTCCTTGTCAGCAGATCTTCTTTCAGTTGCAATAATCATGCAAGATAATGTACCGTCGTGTGCACTTAAAATTTTATTTGAAAAAATAATCTTCATTTTAAATATTACGGGCTTCTAACGCTGGAGGGATTAACGTTTCCTCCCGAATTTGTTTCCACATGATACAGAGAGACGTTCGTATAATCATCGTTGACTTAAACAAGAATACCACCCACTTTTATGTAACAGCGACGAATCGTGTGGGAGTCCCTGTTAATTGAGCCCTTCTTTCCAGAAACAAAAGTCTTTGAGAACACAATGGCTTGTGGATGTAAATGGTACTTCTAAGAAGAAATAACGTAGCACGAATTACTTAGCATAACCTGCCAAGTAATTCAGTGTGTCTTGAGCGTTTATGATGTGCTTAGAACGGTAGTACGTATCGGATATTAAGCCAAAGGCGGCTGTGCGCGGGCGGTTTATACCAAGTTTAACTCTAGAATGTTTGGGACGCTCACATCTGAGGCCTGTGGGTAGAGTGGGGCAGTGGGCCGCTTTAGGCTCAGACGTTTTCTCTATATATCTCAGATATCACCTAAAGAAGTTTTTGATCCAGATTCCGGGGAATGGGGAAGAGGAAGAGTATTCCTTTGAGAGAAAAATGTTGTCTGTCTTGGGAAGATTTTAAGGCCCTGTTCTCTTAGGTAATCCTTGTTTATGCCTAGACTGGAGTAGATTTCTTTATGAAGACTGCGTAGGACACTGGTTGGGCTCTGGCTTTCGATTCCATTCGAATCCCCGTGTTGTGACCAAGCTGAGCAACCGGACGCGGTCACTTTACTTCCAAGTAACTCAGTTCCTTTATCTACTAGAGATAATTCCAGTAACTTCTCGCAGAGTTTGGTGAGGTTTAAATGAGACCAATCTAGTTATAGTGTTTTCCGGGTAAGTTAGGAGCGAACATTAAGTATTGCGCCTATAACCCCCCCCCGAACTACTGGTAACGAGAGTGACTGTGACGGTAGTAATTTGTGCTCAGTAGTTCTTATTCCAGGAATGGAGGGGACGGTGGGAGAAGGGCTGGGGCTCGGCCGAGCACCCTAGGCCCCGCCCCCGGTGCCGGCGCCCTTCTTCCGCGCATGCGTTACGCACGCGGGTGTTGTGTTTTGACGCGCGGGGGGCTGCGGAGTGGGTCTCGCTTTTTGCTGCCGCCCCTCAAGCTGCCATTGGTGATGAGCGCTTTACGTCACAGGGGTCGCAGCAGCCGCCGGGGTCTCCGCTGTCTCGCGAGGAGGGTGAAGCGCCCCCTCCTGCTCCCGCTCCTGAGGGCCGGCGGAGAAGTCGCCGGGTACGCCTTCGCGGATCCTGCCGTCACCGACCTAGCTTTCTGGGCCGCCAGGAGCTTGGCACGAGCGCCCCAGCTGGGACTGCGCCGGTATCTTCCGAGGTGAGTAAGATCCCGAACAATGGGGCGTGGGGGTCGGAAGGGCTGGGCGAGCCGGCGCTCCCGGCCTGGAACGAGGCCCAGGGACCTGGGAGCTGCGATCTGGGCCTGAGGGGGACGTCCGGGCCTGAGCGGGGCGGTGCTCCCAGCAGGCGGGCTGGCGGCTCTGGTGGCGCACCTGTGGATTTGTGCCGGTGGGCGGGGGAGGGTTGCGTTTCCTAGAAGCTCTCCCGAGGGGCGCGAGCGTAGCGGTGTACTGGAAAGAGCTTGGTCTCTGGGGGGGCGGGGAAGACCCACAGAACAAAACGTTCGCCGTCTCATTCGTGGTATCGCCTCTCTTAGAGGTGTGCCAGAGGTTAGGTTACGTGCCCTAATCTCACTGCCTGCCTGTAAAATGGGAGTAACAGTGTTTTAGTTCATTGTGATTATGTAATGCACGTGGGGGCATATCTGCGATCTTGGCCGGTGGCCGTTCTCAAGCCAAGGAAGCCACTATCACCGTGACTCTTGGAGTTGTGTGTGCTGTGTTACACATTGTGGGCTGGGCTCGCCTGCCTGTGGTTTCTCCATCCATCCAGTTAGTGCAGCTTTCCTCGTGGGCTGCTGAATCCTAGACTGGAAGGGGGCAGTACTGAGATGGAGCAAACAACGTAAAGGGCAAAAGTGAACAGAATTTTTGGTAGGTAATTTTCAAGATTATTTAAGATAAATTAAGAGTTACCCAAGATTTAAGTTAATGAAGAGGGTTGGGTTCTTTGTTTTGTTTTGTTTTTAGTCAATGAAATTCAAAGCTGTAGTCAGCCAAAACCAATCAGGCTTAGCTGGAATGAGTGGCTTTAGCGGGGAATGGTTCCCAAGCAGTTCTTTTTATGGTTTTAATTGGAATTAACATTTATAGGATCTGGGCAGTAGATCCTGTAAGATCCGTGTGATCCTTTGGAACTGGTGATTAAATTGCAGTTGACGGAGGTACAGTAATTTCTCAAAGGTCATAAGAGATAGGACCCAGATTATTTTTAATACTTGAGGTTTATTGTAGTTGATCTACTTCTGAATCTTTTTTTAGCCACTTTGCCTGGATATAATAAAAACAGTAATTAAAAAAGATTTGTTATAAGCTGTCATCTTTCTGGGTCTTTATAATCAGATAGGTGGTGGGAGGGACTAAAATTAACTTTATTGTCACAATACATGGGGAAACATTATTCTTAACTGCATGCTGATCACTATGCTAAGAGTTTATATAGAATATATGCCTTCGTACAACCACCTTTTCAGGTCCTTAACCCATTTTAGAATTGAAAAAATTTAAGGTTTTGAGAAATTAAATAATTTTCTCCAGGTCACACCACTAAAAAGTGGTTTTGATTTTCAACCCTGGCTCTGCATTAGAATTAACGTCACTCCCCTGTATGTAATCAGCACCATTTTAAATGTCCAGTGTATAATTTAGACTCCAGCCTCTTGATTCTTTACCCCCCTCATCCATTTTCCCTAGCTAAGTATGATTGTTAATTATATGAAATTCCCCCAAAATGTGACAGGAAGAATTCTTATCTCTGTTAAAGCCAATAGATTTGAAAATTTGGGGAAGGTTTGGCTTTATCAGTGTATCCTAAAGGTGGTAAACTTTATTCAGAATTTGGGAGGCCGTTAAGGAAATGGAATCAGAAGAATTGATTTCATCTTTATGTCTGTGGGGAAATTGAAGTCCCAATTCCTAGAGTGTTAGGATAGAGAAACCTTTATTGCAGGCTTCTAGAACCTGAGCACTAAATCCACCATCAGGTCCACCTTTGCTACCTAAACCCTGACTTTATAAACCTACGAATCTTAATCTGCTTCCTAGCCATTCCTATTTTATGACTTAATTTGTATTTTTAAAACAGCTTCGTTGAGGTATAATTTATATTTCATCTGTAAAGTTTGCCTCTTTAAAGTTTATACTCCAGTAGGTTTTAGTATAAAGAGTTGTGCCACTATAAATGAACATTTTCTTCATTCCAGAAATAAACTTTACAATCCCTCTCCCTCCCCCAGCAACCACCAGTCTATTTCCATCCACAGATTTGCCTCTTCTGGACATTCATATGAAGGGCATCATACAACATGTGGTCTTTGTGACTAATTTTTTTTTCCATTTAGCCTAATGAAGTTTCATCCTTACTGTAACATGTATCAGTGTTTCACCCTTTTTATTGTCCAGTAATATTCCATTCTATGGATATGCCACATTTTATTTATCTTTTCATTAGTTGATAGGATTGTTTCCACTTTTGAGCTATGATGACAAATGCTGCTGTGAATATTCACATGCAAGTTTTTGTGTGGACATATGTTTTCATTTTTCTTGGATAGGTGTTGAATTCTTGGGTCATATGGTAATTCTACTTCATTTGTATCTCAGCAAATATTTTATTTTTTTATTTTTTTAAAAGATTTTATTTATTTATTCGACAGAGATAGAGACAGCCAGCGAGAGAGGGAACACAAGCAGGGGGAGTGGGAGAGGAAGAAGCAGGCTCATAGCGGAGGAGCCTGATGTGGGGCTCGATCCCACAACGTCGGGATCACGCCCTGAGCCGAAGGCAGACGCTTAACCGCTGTGCCACCCAGGCGCCCCTCAGCAAATATTTTAGCAATTTGTTTTTTAAAGTAATCTCTATACCCAGTGTGGGGCTTGAACTCATGACCCTGAGATCAAGAGTCATATGCTCTACTGACTGAGCCAGCCTGATGCCCCATTAGCAAATGTTTTAATTTTAGCATTAGTGATGCTTTTGAAGGAGTAAATCTCTTATTTGATGATGTACATTCATTGCCATTGTCTGATGTTTCTGATGAATACCTTTCTTTATATCTAAAGATATTATTGTGAGAAATACAGTACAACTCTAATTTATTCTTTTTATCTATTACGGATGACATTACTGATCATTCGTTAGCTTTATGCTATGCTATGCCCATTAGTTAACGGGCTTATAAAACTAGGGAAGGGAAGACTAAGATTCCTTTTTTTTTTTTTTTTTTTTTTAAGGTTTTATTTATTTGTGAGAGAGAGCGAGAGTATGTGCAGGAGCAGGGGCAGAGGGAGAGGGAGAAGCGGACTCACAACCGCTGAGCATCAAGCCTCAATCCCAAGACCCTGGGATCATGACCTGAGCCGAAGGCAGATGCTTAACTGATTGAGCCACCCAGGCGCCCATAGATTGCACTTTTTTAAAAAAAATTCTACTTAGTTGAGATTTTGTTTTATTTGAACTTCAAGTTTACTACCTACTAATTTCCTTTAATAAAATGCATTCAGGGTTATAATTTTTGTGTGAACTACAAATGTTTGGTAAGCACTAAAATTCTGTATTTCCAAGACACAAATTAAGATACAATGTATTGGGGTGCCTGGGTGGCACAGCAGTTAAGCGTCTGCCTTCTGCTCAGGGCGTGATCCCGGCGTTATGGGATCGAGCCCCACATCAGGCTTCTCCGCAATGAGCCTGCTGCTTCCTCTCCCACTCCCCCTGCTTGTGTTCCCTCTCTCGCTGGCTGTCTCTATCTCTGTCGAATAAATAAATAAAATCTTAAAAAAATAAATAAAAAAATAAATAAAAAATACAATGTATTAACTTGAAATTCACAGTCTTTTAAAAAAGTCTAATCTCTTTATTATGTAGAGGGGCAAACTGAAATCTAGATCTAATTGGATGTCTCCAGCTTATAGAGTTAGTTTTAGGGGAAACCTGGTCTTCAGTCCAGGTTCTCTGATAACCTATCCAGTTCCCTCTCCACTATTCATTCATTCCTTCCCTTAATTGACAGACTCTGTGATCCTAAAATTTTATTTTTAGGCTTTTTTTTTCCTGAGAGAAGTAGGGGGAAATGCTGAAAAATTTACCTAATATTAAAGGTTAAATATATTAACAGTATTGTGTATAGTTAAATGTATTAACAAACGCAGTTTATAATTATATGCTGTTTAAGAACAGTGGTGATTTCTGTATTTCTAGTCTAGAAATACTTGGATCCCTGAAGAAACATTCATTCAGCATTGATTGATTTCCAGTTAAGTTATGTCTCTGAGAAAGTTAAGATGCCCTAGATGAGCTCTTAAGTTTAATTTGAAAACCATGAGTCATGAGTCATGAGTTTTTGTTGTGGATTTTGTTTTTATTAGAGTTCGGTATGGCCATTGTTTAGAAAGTTATAATTCTATTATTTCACTAACCTGATAGCAGTTGACCACTGATGGAACTTCCTGTGATAGAGGAGGTGGAGAAAGATGAGCAGTAGGCCCAGGAAACATAAAGGAAGAAGCAAATATTTAATATATACTCAATGATTCGTATAGAATGCAGCTAAAGAGTGATTTTATAAGATAACAAGGCCAAAAATGTGATGCACACCAAATTTCAGCTCTAGCAAATTCATTTAGAAAGTTATGGGTCAACATAAACTAATAAACTTAAAGAAAACCAAACTAATTGTTACCGTTTTAGTGATACTCGTGGGAATAAATAAGGGAAGGGCACTGGAAGCATGATTTCAAGAAACTTCGTGGCTGACATTGGATTTAATAAAAAAGCTATGCAAGGCTTTTTAGGGATGCTGTATGGAATCAGTGAGGAACTGAATATAGTAGTGTAACAATAGTACAGTAATGATAATAACAGCAACTGAACATGTACACAGTAGTTGCTAGGAGTCAGGAACTATTTGAATGCTTTTACAATTATTTCATTTAGTCTTCACTAAAAGATACTTTTTTGTGTGTGAAAGAATCTTCCACTAAAAACTACAGAAATGGTTTGAATAGGTGAACTTTTTGGTATGCAAATTATCTCACTAGAGTTATTTTTAAAGGTGCATATATAATGCTTTCCACAAATAAAACAAGTCAATAGTCTATACTGTTCAGGGCATATGTATGAAAGATCTAAAACCATACATAGAAATAACACCAGCTGAGGACTGTGGTGTTTTGGGTTTTTGTTTTCTAGAGAGGGATAGGAGAAGATAAGGGACATTTAAAAAAAAATTGGAATAGCCATGAGAAAATGTTAAGTTAAATCTGAGTGGTGGATACATGAGTACCTGGTAGATTTTCTTTTTTCAGTTATTTTCAGTTAAATATTTCTCAGGTAAATTCTCTTTTAAAAGAACAGAATGCTTCAGAATATTTGAGAGCTTAGTATGTACCAGGCACCTTTTCTAAGGGCTTTTTTATAACTGCATAAACCCTGTGATGCAGGTTCTATTATTTCTGATCTACATAGTCACAACTGCTGGTGTAGAACCAGGATTCAAACAAGGAAATACCTGACTTTAGAGTTTGTGTTTTAAGTACTATATTATTATGCACACTGCCCCTTCATATTACAAGGATAATGAGCTACTCAGCTATTTTCACCCATGTATGTTTCACAGTCGTTATTTGCAATTTTTTTTCAGATTTAGTCTGTTCTTTTTTTATCCAGTTACTGATGTATTTTTTTCCCTTTTACAGATAATGGCATCAGCTGCTAAGGAATTTAAAATGGACAACTTTTCACCTAAAGCCGGTACTAGCAAATTGCAACAGACAGTACCAGCTGATGCATCTCCTGATTCTAAGTGTCCTATATGTTTGGATAGATTTGATAATGTGTCTTACTTAGATCGCTGCTTACATAAGTTCTGTTTTCGCTGTGTACAGGAGTGGTCAAAAAACAAAGCTGAATGTCCACTATGTAAACAGCCCTTTGATTCTATTTTCCATTCTGTGAGGGCAGAAGATGACTTCAAGGAGTATGTCCTCAGGCCTTCATATAATGGTTCTTTTGCAACCCCTGATGTTCCACGATTTCGCTATCGTACAACTATGACAAGGGATCGAAGTGCTTCTGTTTATTCACCTAATAATACCATGAGTAGAAGAACAACAACTCCACCAGATAGTGGAGTACTATTTGAAGGGTTAGGCATTTCAACAAGACCTAGAAATGGTGAAATTCCTCAACTTATGAGACAGATTGCAATTAGGAGACCAACTACTGCAGATGAAAGATCTTTGCGGAAAATTCAAGAACAGGATATTATTAATTTTAGACGAACTCTCTACCGTGCTGGTGCCCGTGTTAGAAATATTGAAGATGGTGGTCGCTGCAGGGATATTTCAGCTGAATTTTTCCGTAGAAATCCAGCTTGCCTTCACAGATTAGTCCCCTGGTTAAAACGTGAACTTACAGTTCTTTTTGGAGCTCATGGATCTTTAGTGAATATCGTCCAGCACATCATCATGAGTAATGTTACTCGCTATGACTTGGAGAGTCGGGAATTTGTGTCTGACTTAAGACCATTTCTACTTAATCGGACTGAGCATTTTATACATGAATTTATCAGTTTTGCTCGATCTCCTTTTAACATGGCAGCTTTTGACCAGCATGCTAATTATGATTGCCCTGCTCCTTCATATGAAGAAGGTAGCCATTCTGATTCTTCAGTCATAACAATATCTCCTGATGAAGCTGAGACCCAAGAGTTGGATATCAATGTAACCACTGTTAGTCAGGCACCATGGGATGATGAAACTCCAGGGCCATCTTACTCAAGCTCAGAGCAGGTGCATGCTGCCATGTCTTCCCTCTTAAATACTTCTGATAGTTCAGATGAAGAACTTGTAACAGGAAGAGCCGCGTCTCAGATACAAGGAGTACAAACTAATGAAGACCTAAATAATGACAGTGATTCGTCTTCTGATAATTGTGTCATTGTTGGGTTTGTTAAACCACTAGCTGAGAGGACCCCAGAACTTGTTGAACTGTCCTCTGATTCTGAGGAGTTAGGCTCTTATGAGAAAATGGAGACTATGAAGATGCAAGAACAGTCCTACAGTTCTGGTGATAGTGATGTTAGTAGATGTTCATCTCCACGTTCTGTCCTTGGAAAGGATGAGCAAATAAATAAAGGTCATTGCGGTTCTGGTAAAAGAATCAAGTCAAAGAAGGAAGAGAAACACTCTGCGTCCTTGTCATCTCCCAGAGACCTGAGCTCATCTATCAGAGGAGACAGAGTATATTCCCCATACAACCGTAGACACAGGAGGAGGGGAAGATCAAGAAGTTCAGATTCACGTTCCCAGAGTAGAAGTGGGCATGATCAGAAGAATCGTAGAAAACATCATGGCAAGAAAAGGATGAAAAGCAAAAGATCCAGAAGCAGGGAGAGTAGCAGACCTAGAGGTAGAAGAGACAAAAAGAGATCAAGAACTAGAGATAGCAGTTGGTCAAGAAGAAGCCAAACTCTCTCTCTCAGTAGTGAAAGCACAAGCAGATCAAGATCTCGTAGCAGTGATCATGGTAAAAGAAGATCACGGAGCAGAAATAGAGATCGTTATTATTTAAGAAATAATTACGGAAGCAGATATAAGTGGGAGTATACTTACTATAGTAGAAACAAGGACAGGGATGGCTATGAATCATCTTACAGGAGGAGAACTCTGTCCAGAGCTCATTATTCCAGACAATCTTCAAGTCCAGAATTTAGAATTCAGTCCTTTTCTGAAAGAACAAATGCTAGGAAAAAAAACAATCACAGTGAAAGGAAATATTACTACTATGAAAGGCACAGATCAAGGAGCCTGTCCAGTAATAGATCAAAGACTGCATCTACAGGGCCTGAGTGGGTAAGAAATGAAAAGCCCGGGGGGAAACGAAAATACAAGACACGACATTTGGAGGGCACTAATGAAGTGGCTCAACCTTCTCGTGAATTTGCTTCTAAAGTAAAGGAAGGTCATTACCAAAAATCCTCATCAAAATTGGATGGCAGCCACAAAAATGAGAGTGACAGCTTTTCAGACAGCCGATCATCAGAGAGAGAGACAAAATACAAGAGGAAAAAAAGGAGGACCCGGAGCCTAAGTGTAGAGATAGTTTATGAAGGGAAAGCTACTGATACAACTAGACATCATAAAAAGAAAAAGAAGAAGCACAAGAAGAAGCATAAGAAACATCATGGGGACAATCCTTCACGTTCACCAGTCGTAATTACCATTGACAGTGATAGTGATAAGGATTCTGAAGTAAAGGAGGATATAGAATGTGACAATAGAGGTCCTCAGGACTCTGTACAAAATGAATTTTTGCCTCCTCCCTTGGAACCATTTGAAGCTAAAGATGTAGTTACAATAGAAGATGAATTTGGCATCCTAGACAAGGAGTGTAGTATTACCACACTTAATAACAACTTGAGTAATGCCAACAAAACTGTGGATAATATTCCAGCCCAGGCAGCTTCAGTTGAACAAACTCTTGATATAAGAGAAGAGACTACTTTTGCCTCTGATTTGGAGAACCAGCCAAGTAATGTCTCTATTCAAACTGAGCCATCAAGGCAATTGCCATCTCCACGGACATCATTAATGTCAGTGTCTCTCGGTAGAGACCATGATATGTCTTAACTGCCAAAGCATCTCATTGAGAATTCTGTTGGTATTAAAAAAAAACAACAACAACAAAAAACAGTGTCATCTACTGCAGTCTATTTAAAGATGACTTTTGGTGAAAACTCTTTCCCCCCTTAAAAATATTTTAAATGATTTTTTTTCTGTGTGTTAAAAATTTGTAAAAATCATTATTTGTTCAAAAAGTATGTATGTCCCACCCTCAGAGATACGCACTTTTAAGTGAGGAAAATGATATTGCTAGCAGTTTATTTAAAACTTGGGGTCCTTTTTAAATAAAAAAATATATAAATTTTAGAAGTTATTTCATAAAGCCATATGGTATTGACATATTTTTAAAGTAGTCAATGAGTATTTTTGAATTTTTTTTTTTGAGAGTTATTCTGGAAATGTGTTATAAGCTAGGAGAATCCCTTTGGACAGTCTTTATTTTTCTTCTTAAGAATTTGTATGATTCAGAACCATTTCTTCAGGTTAAATTGAGACATTTTAATCTGCACAGTTTATCTTGACATCTGCCAAAAGAAAAATTTAAACATTTCCTTTATATACTTGTTTATCTGGACTGCCAGTGAAACAAATGTGTATTCAACAAAATAAAAAATAAAACAGTAACACTTTAAAACAAGAATCCAGAAATTTTCCTATGCAGTATTGCCTTTAAAAAGAAAAATCAAACTATTTTAGAGGAGCTAAAATCTTGAAAATAGTTAAGGATATACTTGTCACAAATACTAAATCAGGTGATCTGCATTTAACCGCATAGCTTTTTAATTATTTTAGTTCTTTGGTTATGAGGAATATCTGTCTTCAACAAAATGCAGCTATGTAGCATTTAGCTTAGTAAAAACAAAAAAACCCTTGCCAGACTCCTTTTACATCGGTAAAAGAAGTACACAAAGTGGTTATGCTTATGTTTTATCCTGTTTCAGAGATGACAAAGTGCTCTCCATCTAGCCGAAAGTAAGATTGCCAGGGAAGAACCGAACTTGGATTAAGTCTAATTCAGCCTTCAGTTTGCCTTGCTGCCATAGTCATTGTTCAGCAGAAGTTGGAATGCCTGCAGTGTGGCAGATTCTGTACTGTTTTTAGGATTTCAGTGATAGAACAAAGCAGATCTGCTCCTTGCCCTCGTGGGACAAATATGTAAACATTACAAACCATAAGTTCTCTGGAGAGAAAGTATAATTTCCTTTAAGAGCATACAGTGGGGGCCTAATCTTGTGGAAGTGATGGCTGAATTGAAATTCGGAAAACAAGGAGATGTTAGCTAGGAGCAGAGTTGTTCTTAGCAAAGGAAAAGATGTCCAAAGATCCGAAGGCAGAATGGTAGCCTAGCATGTTCCAAGAGCTAAAAGAAGGCAAAGTTAACCAAAGGGCAAAGAGTGTGGGACCAAGCTTTGTAGATCATGTTTGTATTTGTCCTAATGGCAGTAGGAAATTCTTCTAAAATGACAAATGACAATCTAAATTGGTGTTGGCAATTTTTAGTAAGCTCTCAGACACTGAGAAATTATGGGGAGGCTGTAGTTGATCAAGGCATATACTTTGAAATTATGACATGATTTTGTAGTTTTTTCTTAAAAACTTAATGCTGTTTCATTTCATTTTCCGATTTTACATGATATTTTTAGTTAAACATTTAGTGAAAGCCTATCTTAATGTTTTCAGTTAAACACATGAAACTTCTCTTAATACAGGCACCATCACATCATCTTTTTAGGTGTTCAGGCCAAAAATTTCCCAGTCTTCGATTCTCCTCCTTCAGCCCTCTCATTCAATCCCCAGATCCTGGTCCCTAAATATTTCTAATATGTCTGTACCATCCAATCCAGGCAGCCATGATCTCTCACTTGCACTCTTACAGTGGGTCTGCCTGCATACACCGTTGCTCTACACGTACCCATTTGCCTGCAACCATTCTTGGTGTAGCATTCAAAAGATATTTCGAAAAATTGTTTTTGTTTTTTCGTCCCCCTATTTAAAATCCTTCAGTAACTTTCTGTTATTCTTAGGCTACTTAATAAAAGCAAACGAAATCCAGCATAATTTGGTTTACATACCCCTACCTGATCAGGTTCAGGTTCATTTTCAGCTTTTCTCTCACTTCATTTGTCCTCTGGCCATCTTAACCTGCTTCAGGTCTATGGAGATGCTGCTCCCTGCTAATGCAGAGCCTTCATACATGGGTTTTTCTTCTGCTGGGAACTGAGTTCCATCCTAGCTAAAGGAGGCTTCTGGTAAAGTGAGTGTGCCCGCTTCCATTATTTCCTCTCAATTACTTGCTCTCTTAACCCTGGACTCCTGTAGTAATTGATTACTAAGGTTCTCTCACCAGTCTGCAAGTTCTTTGGCAACTGTATGTATGTGTACTGGTAAATCCCTTCTGTTTTCTTTCACATAGGAAGTGCTTAAAGCACATACTGGGTGGATGACTGGGTGGTAGGGATTTTAAAAATCGGCTAAGACCTGCTTTCTGCTTTTAGAGAGTTCCACTGTCAACTTTTAGCCTAACACTATATTCTTTTAACCTGTTCATCTGAATTCAGCATCCACGAGGCATTTTATCTTACCTCAGGTTTTCAGTGTTTTTGTGACTTTTGCAACTTTTTTGTTTAAAGGAAATGCAGCCAACCATTTGTACTTGCTCCTTCATCAATCCTTAGATTGATGGCAGGAGAGCTTTTTCTTTCTTTCACTTCCCATTCTCAGGAAGCTCTGGGAGCCAATCTAAGCTCCTCCCCAACCCATTTAATGTGTACTAATGATGGGCTGTGTACACAAAAGGGCAACAACTTATTCAAGGTAAGCTGATGGCCCATACTTCCTGGGAGTTCTTCCATCCTGGGGAAGAATTATAGTCCTCTGCCAGTGGGTATGGGCACCCTGAGCCAGTCAGCATATCCCTGGACTCAGAAAACTTTTCAGAAGGTCCATCAGGATACCAGAAACTGTGTATAACCTGGTTTGGGTTGTTGCTAGCCCCGCTGTTCCCACCAATGGGGCCAGGGGATGGGAAGTAGAGGAGAAGCGTTCCTCTTAACAAACCAGATTTCATCAGAATTCTGAGCATGGGTTCATTTCTAACATTAAGTTCATTAAGCTATGTACAATTGAAATGCTGACTGATTAAATTACTATAATGTAGCTATCATTGAGACCAGAACTTAGTACCCTCTTGCAAGGGATAAGTTCCAAGATTCCCCACCGAATGCCTGCAACTAGGGAGTACCCAACCCTGTATGTAGTATTTTCTCTACAGACATATCTGTGATAAAGTTTAATTTATAAATTAGGCACAATAAGAGATTAACAATAAAAATAGAATTGGACAATCCTAACAATATGCTGTAATAAAAGTTACGTGAATGTGGTCTCTCAAAATAACTTTTACTCACTCTTTTTGTGATGTGAGATGGCAAAATGCCTATGTAATGAGGTGAATGAGCTAGGCGTTGTGATGTAGCATTTGGCTACTGTTGATTAACCTCAAGTTACTTCAAAAGGCTTCCGAATCATAGTTGACTGCAGGTAACTGAAACTAGAAGCAAAACTGCAGATTGGGGGTGGGGGGAGGGCACTACTATACAGACCTGACCAGGGATTGATGTATTTAGAAAAACTTATGTGGGAAGATAAATCATGATCATTGTGTATGTAGCCTACTCTCAAATGGTTCAAAAAAAAAAAAAAACTACATGTGTAGATGGAGACAGTGATAAATTGTGGCAAAATGTTAAAAGTTGAGGGTAAAAATACAGGAAGTCTTGGTACTGTTTTTGTAGTTTTTCTGTAAGTTTGAAATAATTTCAAAACAAGCTAATAAAATTGCCTCTATAGGCCTGCAAGGTTACCTGTATGAGTGTGTCAATCATAGTTTTCAGTCACGTATACTCAGCAAAAGGAAAAAAGTCACGAAGGCAAACATGCAGTAACTGTTAAAGCTGCTTTGTGAGAAAGAGCCACAGTCACTAGAGAGGTGTTCTGGTCTGTTTATAAGGCCCGGCCTGTTGAGATCTTAGTCTGAGATACACAGTTATAACTGCTCTTGGTTCCATGCTCAGAAGCAAGCTTGTGAGGGGTATAAAATCAAAGGAGAGTTTTTCTTTTAAATTTAGGATGGAGGGAAGATAAGCTTTCTGGGAAGGAGACCTTGGAACAGGAAAAGTTAAAGGCAAAGGAGAGTGGTAATGGATGCAGCAGAATTCCTGAATGGCAGAGCACAGAACACAGGTAAGTGAATTCGTAATGATAGAAGGAGAGGCAAGTCTTACTCTAAAGGGGCAGAAGGAGGTAACGCACAAAGAAACATCTGTGAGTGGATTCATTGAGATGAGGTTGTTCATACCGTAAAGCCTGTCTTTTCTCCATGAAGTAGGAAGAAGTGCTAACTTCTGAGAAAGGTGGGTCATAAATAAGATTGGGCTTGAGAGGAATGAGAAAATGGTCAATGAGGGTCGTGGGGAGAGGGTTAGCTGAGAATTACTGATGAGTGCTAAGGCCTGAGGCCGCCCCTTAAGACATGGGATATTGTATGGGACACCAAGATTCTTGATTTTGTCCTGGTAGCATTCAACACTGGGAGTAGAAGCAGAAACTAATGTTGGACGTTTAGTACGTATTCAGTATTTACACAGTGAATGAATAAATGGATGGCTTATGGTTGGAGTTCTGCTGAATGTTACTAGTAAAACAATAGGGGCAAAGCAGTTGAGTGAGATACTGGTGAGTATAGCTGAATTGATGCATTCTGGTATCTGGGAAGTGAAGCTATGAAGTGACCATTATACTTCAAGAACAGGGAGATACCAAAGAGTTCGTTTTCCAATGAGGTTCGAGTAGATAATAGTGGAGGTAGATGTAAGAAGACTGAAGAAATACTTTAGAGTGTGTCTAATTCTAGGCATGATTGGAAGTAACTAGAATGGGTAGAGGTGGAGGTGATTGGAATTGATAGTGATCAGTAAGGCTGGAAGCATACATGGGAGATGCTGTGGTTGATGGCAGCAGGTAAAGGATGAAGAAGAAAAGGGGAGTTGTGTCATGGGTATTCTATCTTGTCCTTTAAACTATGCTTGTGTTCCACTATAGCAGCTGGCATACGTACAGACAAGATAATAAAAACTTGGTAAATGATTATTTCCTCGTTCTGAGTTTTCAGTCAATGCCTCGACCACTTGGGTATTAGAAAACAGCACAATACGACCATTGAAAAAAGTACAGTAAGATTGGTTGTTACAGTGTCATGAAAATTAGGAAATTATTTATCTGCAAGTATTTGGGGGGGATGGTAAATCTGTTGAATCTGTGCCTGAGAAGAGCAGCAGGCAAGGCAAATGGAAGTCCAGTTAGGCCAAGGTCTGAGTCGATAAATTGATTCCCATAGAAGCTGCGACTGTGATGTTTGCCACAACATTAGATGATGAACATTTATATAAACATGAGGAGGCAGAGTTAGATACCTAGTATTTGCCTGGAGTAGGCTGCTTCTCTGACCATCCGCACTTTAAATAGGTAAACAGTGGGAAAAGGATATCTCTGCATTTCCGTCTGTAAAATTCATTTATTCATCAAACACCAAGTACATGTGGTCCAAGTCTGTGCCAAATGCTAGGTGTATAACGATGAATAGGGTGGAGCCAACAGGAATTTTAAAGAAGGTGGGAATGGAGAAATTAGATTTGTTCTTAAACAGCCAGCAGTAATGTAGAAGAAAGCTGGGAGTGGGAAAGCCTCAGTGAAAGGCTGCTTAAGAAGCTCTGCAGTAGCTCAAACCAGGAATCAGATGGGCCTGGAGAAGAACAGGGATCCAGTGGAGAGGCTGGATTCAGTAAATTTCTGTGGTAGACTAGGCACAATTTGGGTACCATGTAGATGAGGATGGGCTGTGAGGAGGAGGGAAAGTCTGGTAAAATGAGATTTTTCTTCCCCCTTGTGAGAATTAGATGTCTGGTGATAATATTCAAGGTAGGAAATAGAGGAATAGGGATAGTTTGGGGAGGATGATGAGTTCAGTTTGAGAGTGAGCTGCCTAGAGCCGCACTGTCCAATATAGTAGCTACTAAGCACACGTGGATATTACTTAAGATGCGGCTAGTAAAACTGAGGAACCGAGTTTTAAATTTTGTTTAATAAGGCTTATGGCTGCCATACTGGGCAATACAGGGAGAGAACATTTCCATCATCACAGAAAATTCTGTCGGACAGCATGGAAGACACCCAGGCAGATGAAGATTTCCAGTGGGTAGCTGGAAATAGGAGTATGAGTCTTGGAGGAGAGATTGGGACTAGGGAGGTAATTGAGGAGTCACTGGGAGACTAGGGAGTACTAATGAGGTCGTGGGAGTGGATGAGCTCCCCCAGAGAGAGTAGAAGAAAAGAAGCAGGCCTAAGTGAAGATTCTAGAGAATACAAGATTAAGGAGGCTGGCAAAAGAAGGAAAGCTTTCAGAGAAGACCAAGAAGTGTTCCCTCTAGTCCCATATACTTTCTTGCCTCTTCAATTTTATGTTATAGCTCCTGTATCAAATGCGGTACCCTGCATGCAGTAGGACATAAACAGAATTTTCCAAGAGGTTCATCTTCTTTTTAAATTCTTGGAGCATGTCACTGTTATCCTCATGTGGTCACTGAATCGGGGAATTCTGCTCTGGGTACAGCAGATTAGGTTACCTACAAGAGTATCTAATACCATTTTTAGAATACAGAACTAGGAATTAAAATCCTTTGATCTTACCCTATCAGTTACCCTCCTTTTCTATACTTTCCTTCATGCTTAGCTGTGATTTTCCAGATTATGTTTAAATCACTCCCTTGCATTATCCTCCAACTCTCTCGTCCTTATGTCTTTCCTCGTTTACTTAGTTTAGGGGTCAGCAGCCTTTTCCTTTAAAGTCCAGATAGTAACTATTTTAGGCTTTATGGGCCATATGTAGTCGCTGTTGTATAGTCTTTTTTTTTTTTTTTTTGGCAACACTTTTAAAATGTTGAAACAATTTTTAGCTTTGGCCTGTTTAAAAATAAGTCACATATGAGATTCCACAGCAACAGTTTACCTAACAAGACCTCAGTGTAGATCAATCCCAGCTCTTCAGCTGTGCCTACACGCATCCTGCCGAGTGGTTTTGAAGGAAACTAGTAACTGCAGGTTGGTGTCACCATGAAAATACAATCCCCAGCCTCAACTTCATACAATATATGTTAGTGGAGGACAAGTTTCTTTAGTGTTCTTGCTCATTGGTATAATGGGTATGTTTCACACCTTTAGCCTCCTCAAACCTCCCACTTGTCTCTGCCACGTGTTTTCCATAGTGGCTGGGCAGTTCTGACCAGTGCCAGGTTTGGGCAAACATAAACCTTACTTGTTTACCAAAACAATACCTCTCTAGCAAAAGGTGTAAAACTGGGAAAAGTGAAGAATTATAATTTCTGCATTCAACCTACCATAGGATCCATCTTCGCTATGGATGAAGCTCTCTTTCTTTAGGCCTTTAGTTCTCCCACTTTTGCATGCATCAGTATCATTTGGAAGGTTTGTCCAAACAGATTGCTGAGGCCGACACCCACAGTTTCTGATTCAGAACATCTGGGATGCCAAGAATTTGCTTTTCTAACAAGTTTCCCGGTGATTCTGATGCTATTGGCCTACAAACCAGAGTCTGAGAACCACTGTTCTAGGACATTCCCTCCACATATGCTCGGGATTTCACTTACCCCCCCCCTTTAGTAGGAATATTGATTTTTAAATTATTCCCTCTTTTCCTTTATCTCATGTTTTTTAGTTATTTTGCTACTTAGAACGAGGTCTGTGGACAGCACCATCAGTATCACCAGTGTCAGCTTGTAAGAAATGCAGTCTCAGACCTACTAGGTCAGAATCTGTCCTTTAATAAGACCTGTCTGGGCATTCATGTTTGGGAAGCACTGCCTGTGGGTCGTTCTCATCAGCAAGCAAGGAGCATGTTGTTGACCTCGTCCAAGCCTGCCCATCTTCCAGTGTCCCGTGTTGGTGGATGGCACCACCATTCCTGCAGCTGCTCAGACTAAACAAATAGGAATTCTCCTGCCTTCTTTCTCACATGTCCTACATCCAATTCATCACCAAATTATGTGTGATTTTAGGATTATATATCCTGCAACTTTACCACTTACACAGCTTTGAACTTGATCCAAGACTAGTGCTGGTACCAGCCTCTTACCTGGTTATTCGGCTTCCACCCTGTCCCCTGGCAGCTTGTTTCCTTCCAGTCAACCACAGTGATCCTTTAAAAACAGATCTTATACTCCCTCAAAATCCTGCCATGGTTCCTCATCATATTTAAAATCAAAGCCAAAGTCCTTTTTGTGGTCTGTCAGGCTGTATGTGAACTGCCTTGGCCACCTCTCTGTCTTTCCCCCAGACCACTTCACTGTAGCAGTTCTGCTCACCACCTTTTTCTTTTGCAGGCCTGGTTCACTCCTGTTTTTTTGTGCTTTCTTTTTCTTTTTTTCTCCTATGCACTTTGTTTGTTTAGTAGAATGCTCTTTACCCAAATGACCTCCTCTCTCACTTCCTTTAGGTCTTCCCCGATGAGCTCATTTTATATAAGCAGCCCTCATCACTCTTTATTCCCTTATCTTGCTTTATTTCTCCTTCCTGAACTTACTGTTACTTTCTTGCCTGTTTTCCACACTAGGATATAATGAGCTGTAAACCTGTCTTCTCCATTTTAGTCATGGTGCTGCCATTCTCCTAGTTGCTCAGACCAGATGCCTGAAATGTAGCCTTGATTTTTTCCCCACCCTCTTCCTTTCCACTGCTGTTTACTCAGTCCTGTCTCTATATCTGAAACATTTCATTTCTTATACTCTACACCGCCACTGTCCTTATCTGTGCTCTCATCTCTTACTTGAGCCACCTCTCATCAATCTACTCGTTCTGGCATAGGAGCCAGAGAGAAAGTCTTAAAAAAAGTCATCAAATTATGTTGCTGCTTGCTTAAAATCCTGCAACGTGTTCCTTTATCCCTTGCCTTACAAGGCCCTTTTTACCAGTTCAGCAGCACTGCATGGCATTTATCCCTTGTTCACTTTTTCTCTTTGACTCCTTTGTGCTTTCTGTCCCCCTGCTTGGAATCCTTCTCTTCCTACTTTTTTGAATAGTTCATTCCTTCTCATTCCTAAGGGCTCAGCTGAAATGTGACCTACCCAGAGAGATATGCTCTTACAACTGTATTAAAATAGTTTTTGACAACCTCCATTATTTTGTCTCATGACTCCATTTGCCTTCTTTGTATCATTTCACATTTGCTTGAAGGACACATTTAAGAAAATAAAGTGATAAGACTGGGAAAAATATTTAGAATACATATATTTGACAATGGGCTCATATCCAGAATAAATAAATAACTTGTAAATCCATTATACAAAGAAAACTCAATTAGGCAAAAGATGGGAACAAATGCCTCACAAAAGATGATAGAGGAATGAATGGCCAATAAATACATGCAAATGTGTTCACATCATTAACTATTTTGAGGAGTTAATGTTAAAACCGCAGTGAAACACCGTTTCACACTGACCAAAATGGCAAGTTGACCAATGTGTGTTTACTGGTGCTCTTACTCTACTGGTGGGAATGCAAACTGGTACATCTATTTTGGAAAACAGATGGCAGGTTTCTGTGAAGTTAAGCATGCATTTGCCATAGGACCTACATGACCTGGAAGAAGCAGTTACACCCATACACATTTTTCAAAGCTCATGGAATTAATACACTTAAAGTCTGTGCATTTTATTGAGTCTAAACTTTCCTGATATAAAAAGCAAAATGGGGAAAGAAAAAAAAAGATAACCAGAAAAGTTCCCGGGAATCCTTGGTCCCTCTGGGTGAGCGAGCGTCCACAGGTCTGCAAACCAGGCAGCTAGACGACGCGAAAGCTCAGAGGAAAATGCGGTCGGGGAGGCGGGGACCTGCGGCAGTCGGCAGTCCAGCTTCGGTGGCAAGCAAGCCCTGGCCCGCCCGCAGGCTCCTAGTTGCGGTTTCGGTTTCCCGTCTGCTGTGGAGATTCCCCGGCGGCTCCGCCTCTCAGCACTGGGTCTGCGTAGGCTTCTCAGAAGATCCGAGCAAGCCAGCCGCCGACAGGCTTTCAAAGGAGTGAAGCGCGGGTGAGGCAGGGACCTCGTTGGGAGCCAAGCCGCCGGCATGTCGGCTGAGGATCGGCAGAATCTGCACGCCTTCCGGGACTATGTCGTGAAGACTCTGGACCCTACGTACATCCTGAGCTACATGGCCCCCTGGTTTAAGGACGGTGAGTGGTCCCCAGTGATGCCTGCCCTTTGGAGCAAGGAAGCAACTCAGAACTTGCTTTTCCCTTGCTTTTTCCCTTTTAATCAACACCAGGTAGCCTGCTAGGAACGCGGGTGTTGAGGCGAGATCCTCACAGCATTTTTAGATTGAAGATTGCCAGGAGAATTTGAGGAGCCTTTGGAGGTCCAGATGGAGAAACAGCCCCAGAGAAGTGAAATGACTGGTGTAGGATTGCACATCTATTTAGGTTCAAAGATGGGGAAACAATGATTGTCCATTTCATTTATTTTCTCTAATGGTTCTGTCTATGGTATCTTCAGCTTTGTACTGACAGACATTCAGGAGTAAGATAGAGGCCCTTCTTTAATACTTTACAGCCCAAGATTTTGGGCTCGGGATACTGGTGAGGACAGATGTACATAAATGATTACAAAATGCTGTCAGAGCTCCAAAGGAATTGACAGTTACTCTAGCTGGGTCTTATTTGCTCTTAGGAATAACTGGAAGCTTGAGAGGGGCAAGATTCTGGGCTGAATGGCTGCAGGCTTCACTTCAGGTGTTTCTGTCTAGCTTTTGAGACACCTGATGATGGATGAATGCCACTTTGTAAATTTGAATCCAGGTGCACTATGCTGGAGATGAGCAGAGGCTTTGAGGAAAGAGGAAAAGGGAGGTAGTGCCTGGAAGGAGTTGAAATGAGAGAGGGGATCTGGCAACTCCTTTTCAGGCTCCAAGTGCCTAAATATCTTTCCTGATGTGAGGCAGTTTTGGGAAATTGCATGAAAGCAGACAGGTAATTTGAGTGCTAATTGCTCAGCAAAACCACAGGTTGTGGAGTGAGGAGTGAAAGAATACCACCAACAAGGGGTGCCTGGGTGGTGCAGTCGTTAGGCGTCTGCTTTCCGCTCAGGGCGTGATCCTGGCGTTCTGGGATCGAGCCCCACATCAGGCTCCTCTGCTGGGAGCCTGCTTCTTCCTCTCCCACTCCCCCTGCTTGTGATTCCCTCTCTCGCAGGCTGTCTCTCTCTGTAATTAATAAATAAAATTAAATAAAGAATACCACCAACAAAAGTGGGCTTCTGCTTTCTATTTGCGCTTGGAGAGAGGTAACAAAGTAACATCCTAATGATCAGAGAGTAGCTTGGGCCCCTGAAGAATGTACGCCCCTTCAGGACATCTCTTTTAGAAATCTTGGCATGAATGAAACACTAACAAACTGTTGTTAATCCCATTCTTTCTTGCACTTGTGTGTCGATTCACGGAACTCATATGTGTCAGGCATTTTGCTAACATTGGAGAGAATTGGCACATATTACCATACATATTATCTAATAAGAAGTGTCCAATTAGGAACTAAGAAATCCGTGGTGAGTGTGATAGAAATGGCCCCCGATAGAGATCAGAGTGCATATGTGAAGGCAGGTTACTAAATAAACCATAGATGACAAAACGTGGTGCGTGCTCTGCTGGAAAACCATAGTGTGCCATGGGAGCACAAAGGTGGCGTAGTTTTTAATATATATAGTAGGTTTAATTTGTAGTTATAATGCAATCACAATGAAAATACCAAAAGGTAAATAGAGACACCAAGCTGAAGAACACTATATGTACTATTGTCTTATTTTTGAATGGTAAAGACACCATAGAGGTTTTATTTCCAGCTCCTTCCCAGAGGAAGCTGTTGTCACTTAGTTGGCTTATATCTTTCCTGTTCATTTTTTTATACTTTATTATGTGCACATGTATCTATAAACTTTTTTCTTTCTTCCCATCTTTTTCTGTTTTCTGTTAGATTGATAATGTTTCTCTGTCCCCCATTTTATTCTTGGATGTCTCCGGATTCTGTTAGTTAACCTTAATTGTGACAATATATTCTATGTCAGGATTCAGTCAGGAAGGTGAGACATGAGTGTTATGGCTGGATATAAACATTTTGACTCATTTTTTTGCCCTTATAAGTGCGAGCTTATCCACACTCTCCTTATGCCCATACATTCCCCCATGCACACACAAGTACACCAATGGGTTTAAATTACAGCAGCAATATTCAGTGTCTTTTACCGTAATCCTGCTCTCCATGCGTTGGATATTGTGCACTAGTTGAATCTTGGGAAAGGGGAATTGAAGCCATCTTTCTTCTGGAGAGCTTTCACGGCAACTAGGTTACTGCAGGGCTTTGCTTATTCATAAGTTATCCAGGGTGTTTCAAGGTAGACCAGGTTGTGGGCTACAGATTTTTTGCAGTATCCCTTTGGAGTCAAAAGCTAACTCTTATCTTGGAGGGGCCCTGGGTAGTATTCTGGGAGGGAGCAGTATTCTGAGTATTTATCCATTCCTTCAGTAATATTCTCTGGACACATGCATGAGCCTGGCACTTTGTTGATGATTAGAATACAAAGATGAAGACAAAAATGAATATAGCATGTCCATGATCACAGTCAATGGGAAAAGATAGACACTCAAATAGTTACTATATACTATGTGGTGTCAGTGCTGTAGTCAAAGGCATGTAAAGAGATGAAGAAAGCACAGAAAAGAGATCAAGAAATTCTACCTTGGGAAGCCGAGGATGGCATCACAGAGTGGCCTGCATGGCAAAGGTAGTTGGAAATACCGACAGCCAAAAATAGAATTTTCCCTGCATTGGACTCCCAGTGCTTTTGAGGAAAGTAGCACTGCTTAGTAGCAGTTATCGGGGCCAGGTAGCAGCAGAATGGGCCTGAGCATGTGCAGAGTAAAGCTAAACTGCCCCTGATACAGCAAGACTGTTCAACTGGGAAGGGTTCAGCTGTGACTGGGATAAATCTGGACCTTCATGTGGAGTATCAGTAATGGCTGGTAGCATGTCTAAGGAAAGAACAAACAGCAGGGAGGCCTGGGAGTAAGGACCTCTCAAAGGAATAAGGTAGAGTTGTGTGCCCAGAAAAGTTGGGGTAGGTGACAAGGTAGGTTGCTATTATGGGTTGAATTGCACACTCCCCAAAAAAGATAATTGAAGTCCTATGCCCTAGGACCTCAGAAGGTGACCATATTTGGAAATAGGATCTTTATAGAGGTAATTAGTTAAGATGAGATCATACTGGAGTAGGATGGGATCCTAATCAGTGTGATTGGTATCTTCATAGAAGATAGCCATGCAAAGACACAGAGAGACAAAGGGAATGTCATGTGAGGACAGAGGCAGAGGTTGTACTGATGCAGACACAAGATAGACAAACAGAGGAGAAAATGTGGAGAGGCAGAGATTTGATGTGGCCGCAAGTCAAAGAATGCCATAGCCACTAGGAGCTGGAAGGGTTGTATTGTCCCTTATAGCCTTCAGAGGAAGTGTAGCTCTGCCAGCATCTTGATTTCAGACTTCTGGTCTCTAGAACCGTGAGCGAATAAGTTTCTATTGTTTTAAGCCACCAGTTAGTGCTAATTTTTACTGCAGGCACAGAAAACTAATATAGGTAGCTAAAATAAAAGGAAAAAACAAGTGTTGGCACACAAGAATGTATGGAAATTGGAATCCTCATTAATTGCTGGTGGCAATGTAAAACGGTGCAGCTCCTTTGGACAGCAGTTTGATAATTCCTTATAGTGTTAAATGGAGTTACCATATGACCCAGCAATCTCACAGTTAGGCATAAATTCAAGAGAAGTGAATACATATGTCCACATGAACACTTGTACATGACTGTTCATAGCATTGCTATTCATAATAGCCAAAATGTAGAAACAACCTCAATGTTCAATAACTGATGGATGGGTAGACAACATGTAGTGTATCCATACAATGGAATATTAGCAATAAAAAAGGATGGATGATATAAGCTACAACATGCATGAACCTTGAAAACATTAAGCTAATTGGAAGAACCCAGTTACAAAGACCACATATTGTATGATTTCATTCATATGAAAAGTAGGCAGATCTGTAGAGATCCAAGTGGATTGATGGTTGCCTGGGTTTAGGGGGAAGGGAGATGGAGTGACTGCCAAGGGCTACAAGATTTCTTTTTACAGTAATGACAGTGTAGTAAAATCAGATAGTGGTGATGGATCCACAACTCTAAAAACCATTGGGTTTGACACATTAAAATGGTTAATTTTATTGTTCCCAAGGCAGAGACTTTGGCAGAGAAGGAAGCTATCCCATCCTTTCTTCATTCATTCGGTATACCTTTGTCGAGTGTCTATTATATGCTAGAAGGGCCCCTTCTAATCTCTGAGAATACAGCAGTTAACCAGTCAGACAACTGGCTTATTCCTCAGAATTTACATTCAACTGTCAAAAAGGGGAGAAAGAGGACCACTCTCAAATGTCAGGTCATGTGAAGGCAACCATTTAATCATCACCACCCCAGACATGGAGAGAGTGTACAAAGTCGTGTGACCACCAGCAGCTTTGAGGATAGTTTTCTGCTCCCTGGCCTCATGTTTGTTTAACTCCTTTTGCTTTTTCTTTCCTCCCATATTCCTCCCATAAGCAAAAACGTGGAAAGAGGACCATGAAAGTACCTTTTTATTTCTAACTCTGCTTTCTTAGTCTGGTGTAATTAAAGATGCCATGGAGTAGTCCTATCCTACTCTTGTAGTCCTGCCATTAGTTCAGACTTTTGAACAAGGGAGTATCACAATGTTGGAGGAAGGCTTTGTTCTTCTACCTAATCTAGGGGGGATAATTTCCCACACATCATTAAGAAACTCACTTTTTAAAGGATTGCCCTGGAATACGTTCCCAGACTTCCACACCAAACTAAGAGAAGTTTCTAGAGAGGATGGGGGTAGGTGGGAGGGAAGGTCGGTTGGTGAAGAATGGGCATCATCTGCCTGAACAGAGAATTTGCTGCCTTCCTGCAGTTCCTTTCATTGCTGGGATTTGTTATAATCGCATCCCCGTTTGAGAAAGTCTGACAACCGTGTTCAGGTTTTTCTTCCAGTGGTTAGTGGTTGTGCAGTTTCATGAGCCACTCTTGCTTCTGTTTGTAGACAAGGTGCAGCATATCCAGGCTGAGAAAAACAATAAGGGCACGACAGAGGCCGCCTCACTTTTTCTTAAGTTCCTATTGGAGCTCCAGGAAGAAGGCTGGTTCCGTGGCTTTTTGGATGCCCTTGGTCATGCAGGTTAGTTCCTTCTTCTTACTCATGAGTCAGAGGATTTTACTGTTTCAGAATGCTGTAGAAGTGAAATGCTATTAATTTTCAGCTATCCTCATGTGTTTCATGTCTCTTAATCTTAGACAATGTAAAGATTATTTTCAGTCACATAATATAATTGCCTACCTGAAATATCCAAAGGAATCTGCAGAGAGATTATTGGGAGAGTTTATAAAGTTTATTGGATATAAGATCAGTATACAAAACTTAGTTGCATTTCTGCACCTTACACAAAAATAAACTCAAAATGGATTAAAAACTTAAATGCAAGACCAGAAACCATAAAATTCCTAGAAGAAAGCATAGGCATTAATATCTTTGACATCAGCCATACATACATTTTTCTAGATTTATCTCCTTTGGCAAGGGAAGTAAAAGCAAAATTAAACTGTTGGAACTACACCAAATAAAAGGCCTTTGTACAGCAAAGGAAACCATCAACAAAGCAAGACAACCTGCTGAGTGGGAGAAGATATTTGCAAATGACATATCCAATAAGGTGTTAATATCCAAAATATATAAAGAACTTACACAACTCAACACGGAAAAATCAAACGATCTGAATAAAAAATGGACAGAAGACATGAATAGACATTTTTCCATAGAAGGCATACAGATAGCCAACTGACACATGGAAAGTTGCTCAACATCACTAATCATCAGGAAAATCAGAACCACAGTGAGATATTGAGATATCACAATGAGATATCACCTCACCCCTTTCAGAATGGCCAACACAAAAAATAATAAGTGTTGGTGAGGATGTGGAGAAAAAAGAACCCTCATGCACTGTTGGTGGGAATGCAAACTGGTACAGCCACTGTGGAAAACAGTATGGAGGTTCCCCAAATATTAAAAATAGAATTACCATATGATTCAGTCATTCCACTACTGGGTATTTACCCAAAGAGAATGAAAATACTAATTCAAAGTGATACAGGAGCCTTTATGTTTATTGCAATATTATTTACAATAACCAAGATATAGAAGCAACCCAAATGTCCATCCATAGATGAAACGATGAGGATGTTGTGTATATACAATGGAATATTACTCAGCCATCAAAAATAATGAAATTTTGCTGTTTGCAACAACATGGATGGATCTAGAGGGTATGATGCTAAGTGAAATAAGTCAGAGAAAGACAAAGACCATGAGTTCACTTATATGGGGAATTTAAGAAACAAAATGAACAAAATAAAAAAGAGGCAAATGAAAAACAGACTCTTAGATATAGGAAACAAATTGGTGGTTGCCAGAAGAGAAGTATGTGGGGAGGTGGGTGAAACAAAGGGGACCAAGAGTACACTTACCGTGATAAGTACTGAGTAATGTATAGAATTGTTCAATCGTTAATGTTGCACACCTGAAACTAATGTAACACTGTATGTTAATTATACTGTAATAAAAATAAAGCACAAAAATTAGTTGCATTTCTAGCCACTGGAAGCATATAGAAAATGTAGTGCAAAATGAATACCACTTAGAATAGTTACAAAAGTTGTAATATACATAAGAAAAATGTAGCAAAAGATGTGTAAAGTCCAAATGGAGAAAATGATAAAATGTTACTGAAAGACATTAAAGGAGACCTATGTAAGTGGAGATATTTACCCATGCACATGGAAAGACTTATACCATAAAAATATCTGCTCTTCCAACATTGATTTCTATATTCAGTATAATTTTAATAAAAATCCTACATGCTTTTTCACGTGCTTGACAAATTTCTAAATGGTTCTAAAATGTACGTGGAAGAATTATGATCCACGAATAGTCAGGACATTCCTAAAGAAGAAGAATTAAGGATGCTGGGGTTTCCCCTTCTAGACAGCAAGGTTTATGCTAGGCATTGAGACAGCGTAACGTCGGTCCAGGCTCGACCAACTGACCAATGAAATGGAATAGAGAGCCTTCAATTAAACTCATATATTTATGAAAACCTGATATGTTTGAGATCACTAGGAACAGAGGGGCTTTTATAAATTGCAGTAGGACTTTATAAACAGGATAATGTTAAAAACCAAACAAACCCTAAATTACATATCCATGTAAAATAAATTTGTATTCCTTAGCTCATTCCTTTCACACATACACACAAAACGAATTCACAAGAATTAAAGACTTAATTCTAAAAGGCAAAATTTTAACAATTTTAGGAGAGAATATAGAATAATATTTTATGACCTTGGGTTATGGCAGAATTTATGAAACAAATATTAAAGCATTATCCATAAAAGACAAATTGATATATTTGATGACATTAAAATTAAAAACATCTGTTTGTCAAATACAAAAGAAAGTGAAAAAAAACAAGGCACAAACTGGGGAGAGGTTATTTGCAAAATATAAATCACCAAAAAGATTAATATCTAGAATATATTATAAAAGCTTTAAAATCAGTTAAAAATACAAATCACCAAGTAAAATTTTTTATTAATTTTAATTAAACTTTTTAAAAAGCAGAGAAAATTACATTTAGTGGGATATAATTATGAAGTTCCAAACAAGCCAAACTAAACATAGGTTTTTTTTTTTTAAAGCTTTTACTTTAAAAAAAATTTTTTTAGACTCTTTATTTATTTGGAAGAGAGAGAGAGAGAGAGAGCGCGTGCGCGCGCACATGAGCAAGGGGGGAGGAGCAGACTCCCCTGCTGTGCAGGGAGCCCATGAGGGACTCAATCCCAGCATCCATGAAATCATGACCTGAGCCAAAGGCAGACGCTTAACCAGCTGAACCACCCAGGTGCCCCTAAACATACACTGTTGAAGGAATTAAGCGTATGCCATGCAACTATTCAAATAAATGAAGGGAGTGATACATCAAATACAGGATGGTGGTCTCTTTGCAGGGAGATGGAAGAGTGGTGAAAAAAGGAGGCACACTCCCACAAAAGTATTAGGAAATTCTAATTAAGTTGGGTAGTGGGTTCCCATGTGTTCATTTTGTTGTTATGCTGTTTATAGCCAAATGAAAAGAGTGTGGGCTGTATAGTCAGAAAAACCTGGTGATTTTGTTGGAGAACGTTAGATTGACGCATTCTTGAATTATTACAGTTGGAAATAATCTTTTTTTTCCTCAAATTTCCCATTATACTTAATATTCTTTTCTGGGAGTGATGTAGAAAGTTAAGTTCCTAAGGGGAGGAATTAAAATTTATATTTCCTTTTGCCCGCTTTGCTACTTTGCACTGGGAAGATACTTAATAACTGCATGATGATTTGACTCCCTGGAAGACAAGTCAGAGGTTGTAGGTGAAGTCCATGGGGCACTTTGGAAGGAAAATTTTATACTAAGACCAAATGTAAGACTTCGCATTATCCTTAGCACTTTTTCCTAAGAGACAATAAACATTGTTAGAGGACCTAAAATGTTGGGTGCCTATAATAAATATTGAGTTTTCTTTTTGAAAGATAATCAATTATTGAGGTTATTTACATATATCTTTTGAGTTCTCTTACTATACAAACATGATTCCTATGATAACAATCTTAAAATATCTTTTAGCTGGTTTCATAAAAGCCCCCATTTTCTTCTTTCTTTCTAGGTTATTCTGGACTTTATGAAGCCATTGAAACTTGGGATTTCCGAAAAATTGAAAGTCTAGAGGAGTACAGATTGCTTTTAAAGCGTTTACAGCCAGAATTTAAAACCACAGTTAATCCAAAAGATATCCTTCCTGAAATATCTGGATGTTTAATTAGTCAGGAATGTGAAGAAATCATACAGGTAATTTAATTAATATATTTAATGCAATTAATTAATTATAATTAATTAATTTAATATAAAATACAAAATTGGGGAGAGGTAATTTGAACATGGGAAAGGTCTTCTGTTTCCTCCACTGATTTAGACCTGAGAAAGACCATTGAAATCCACAGAAGTCCTCAAATCTAAGGTATAATTACCTAGAATAGTATTTTTAGTTGTGAATTGAGTAATTTTTAATGTCACGAGTTTTTTTCAGGTTTGCCCTATTTTCAGTTAAAATTATTATTACCTTTGTGAGTAATGTTTTATGTAATTTAAATAAGTTGAACAATTCATCAAATAAAAAGAACAAAAGCTATAGATTCATGTTTGAGCATTCAGGCTCTGCACACAAATTTTGTTAGACTCTTAGTTCATCCATTTACTAGTAGTATGATCTTAGGCAAGTTAGTTTCTCTAAACCTGTTTCTTCACGTAATATGTATTATTAACATGATATTGTTAGAGGGATTAAATGAGATAATATATGTAAAGTGTTTACATATGCCTGGCACATAATAATAAGTGCTAAATAAATTTTAGTTATTATCATGAACAATAAAAATGACGTAGGTCCCATTACCCTGAAAAAAACATTTGTTAATATTTTGTTATATTCTTTCAAATATCTCTCCATGCCAATATACCCATATTTTTAACAGTTGTCAAACAGATTGTTTCCTAATATTGCTGATGATGATAGATACAAGGTCTCAGAGGACGTGAGAACACCTGGCTTGACATAGTGATGTCATGTGTAAAGACAAAGGCAAAGGAAAGGGTGTCTTAAAAGACACTGTGTTGGATGGGCAAAAATGGTCATGAGTAAGACCTGTTGAACCATAGTATACAATTATTTTAAATCAGATAGTGCTTGAATTGGTATTTCTTCAGTAAAAACTCATGAAAGGAAAACTTTTGAAATGATTGATCTACTGTGGTTGGCTTGCTTAGGTTTGTTCCAACAAGGGGCTGATGGCAGGTGCTGAGAAAATGGCCGAATGCCTTCTCAGATCAGACAAGGAAAACTGGCCCAAAACTTTGAAACTTGCTTTGGAGATAGAAGAGAGCCAGTTCAGTCAACTGTGGATTATGGACAAAGGTAGGTAGGATATTCCAGGGAAGAAATCTGAAGGGTGGGAGGGTCTGAAAACAGGTTCTGCCTTTCTCATAGTTCTACTTAGGGCCTCTTTCATTCCTACCTGTCTTTCACTCACTGTCAGAGGCACTTTGTCCTTCAAAGACCCATGGCTACATCTCTAGTGGGAGAGCAGCATGAAATTGAGTTCTGGGAAGCAAGGGGCTACTTTCCTATAGAAATAATTCGGTTGTGTGTAACCTCTAAAATGGACCAGGGCAAACTGCTCTCATCCAGAATTAGCCCATCTGGTCCAAAGAATTTGGGGGAGGCAGAATCTGAGCTTACTCTCTGGGTTAGATTATCAGAGAAATAGTTTTAAAATTTTAGAGTGAAAGGGGACTTGCCCCCTTTTCAGTGTAGAAACATAATAGACATAGCCCCCTTCTCTTGCCTTAGCCATCGGGAGCTAAACCAGAACAGGACTGAAAAAGAAATGTGTTGTGATAAGACATCTGTGCCATTGTATGATTTCCTGAAAGTAACATCTGCTCAGAGCATTGTTTTAAAGTCTGAGCTTGGTAAACCAGCTGTCTGGTCTTTGCTTGTCCTAGGCTTCTTTAGATCACAAGTTGTTCTAGAAAATGTCTATATAAACACACAGCTGATGTCTTGGGTTAGGTCAGGAATGGAAGCCATAAATGTCTGCTAAGGGGTGCTTCTCTTCTTTCCTGTGCCTGAGAATCACCTGGGGTTTTTGTTAACATGCAGATTCTGACTTAGTAGGGATGCAAGAGGCTGCCTTTCTAACAAGCTCTGGAAATGGCTTTGAATAATAAAGTCCTAAATGACATTGCTGTTCAGACTCCACATTGAGACATCACACTCCAAAAGATTCTTTTCATTGTTTTAGAAGGTGAAGGGAGTGGTGGCGAGAAATCTTAATGGAAGTTGAAAATTTTAGGATTATGATCTCTTTGTAGGACTTGTGCTGTCGACGATTAGCTCAAGATCCTAAGGTGTTTTTTGGTCTCCTACAGATGCAAAAAATGTTGAACCGAAAGTCCTTGAGGATGATGAAATAGAAACTTCTGACATACAGATTTTCTATAAGGAAGAACCAGAATGCCAGAATCTTAGTCAGAACCCATCTCCGCCTTCAGGTACTCAGTCAGCACTGTTCTTTTCCATAATGGTATTCTTCAGGTATTTTGTGTGGAGATGTGGCTTGCAGTGCCCAAAGTCATAGTGTTACAAAAAGGTTTTAAAGGAAAAGTAAGAAAAGATCATTTATTTTTTTTAAAGAAAAGATAATTCATATTAAAATGGATACTTTTTCTATGATTAAAAATATTATTCTCTCTCTTCCAAAGCTATTGTCAGCCTCTTTTATTTTCCTTTGTTCCTAAAACATATGTGCGTGTCTACATTGAAAATGCACATAGGGTTCTTCCAGAAACTTAGCGTCTGTGAAATCTAAAATCAGCCCTGCTCTCTAAAGAAACACTAATATTTGTGAGTCACTTGCTCGCTTTCCTTTTACTATCCCAGGGCTTCAGTGTAAGTTGATGAAGCTTGACTGCACAAATGTGCCCAGCTGAGTTTGAGTGGGGACTGAGATCCAGCCTGTGCTATTTGCCAAACTGCACCGAGGGGCTGTATCCTCCCAGAGGGTCTCCTTTTTCTAATTTCACACAAAGGACTGTATAACAGTTTTAAGGCCCACCTTGTGTTTCTAGAAGCATGTTTTCATGAGGGGACCAGAAAGTTGCATAATGAGCCACAGTAAAAAGTTTTTTTACAAAAGGACATCAGGGAAGATTAATACTCAGTAGTGTGAGAAGAAGGGTGTGGTTTGGGGATAACACCGCAAGAAGATTTACAGATTACTTCTGCAACCAAATGATACAAGTTTTTTTTGTCATTTCAGAGTAAAATCACTGAATGTGAATTGCTTTAAATTTTTAACATGTAAGGGACCTTAGTGAACTCACTTAACCTTTTAGAAATTTTCCTTTTCTTTAAAATATACAGGTCGGAGTCAATAGATGATTTCTAAGGCCTTTTCTAGCAGTAACATTCTATATGCTTCTCTGTTAGTGGGGAAAAAAAAAAAAAGCCCCTGGTTATTTTTTTGAAACTTCTGGTCCTATCGAGAAAAGATACCATGTGAGAACCTGCAGAATTGTAAAGCATGGTTGCTCTTCAATAAGAGATTGCTCTGGGAATTCAATGTTTATAGTTTGTTGCTTTTCAGAGATCTAGGGGGGATTTGTTGTTTTGTTCCATGTAGCATTTCCTTTTAACCAGTGGCCATCTGTCTTGCCCTGAATTAGGCCATTCTTGCTTTAGTTTCTCCTTACTCTACTTCCAAGATTAATTAAGAAAGAAATCTTTGTGGCTTTTTAAAAGAATTCTTGCCATTGGTACTTTGTCACTGAGGGAGAATTTTCTACTTCACGTCAGTGCAGAAGCTGGAATGGTTAACAAGAGACAAGGATGCTAAATTTTCTTCAATGAGGCCCTTTCTGTTAAAGTCAGAATCCCCGTCTATTTGGTGATAGATGGCTCTTTCCTTGAGTCCTCAGAGCAATAACTATTTGGTAATTTTGTTCCTTTTGTATCACATAAGCCTCTCCTACTTTCACCCAACTGAAGCCAAGAAATTACCAACTTGAGCTCGCGTTGCCTGCTAAGGAAGGAAAAAACACAATAATATGTGCTCCTACTGGTAAGCTGATTGCCACTACTTACATGGTTTGTTTCTGTGTTTGCTTCCTCCCCCCGCCCTTTTATTGAATACAGGGACAAAATGGGCAAGTTTCCATTTTTTCCTTGTTCCATATATCTTTCGAGAAAACCTTCCCATTAATATAGTCTCCACGTATTTTAAGGAACCTCAGGAGGGAAAGAAAAATGCCCTATTTTAACTTGCTTTATGCCTTGATTATTTTATTTTCATGTTACCTAGGAAGTAGCTTGATATTTTTCTGTCTTGGTATATACTGACACAGTTAACCCAGCGACATTCCTCGTTTACCAGTTGGTGCAGTGGTTTTAGGGGAGCCAAAAATAATTACCTTTCTATAGAAATATTTTAGTATAGTATCAGTTACATGTTTTCTTTTTCTTTGTATGTTTAAAGGTTGTGGAAAAACCTTTGTTTCCCTTCTTATATGTGAACATCATCTTAAAAAATTTCCACAAGGACAAAAAGGGAAGGTTGTTTTTTTTGCTATTCAGCTCCCCGTGTATGAACAGCAGAAATCCGTGTTCTCCAAATATTTTGAAAAACTTGGGTAGGTATAACAGTTGGTCCCATTTCTTTTTCTCTAGCTTCATGTAACTGGTGTGTATTCAGCTTTGTTTAATTTTTGGAAAGGTAGGATTCAAAAATTTATAATAGATTTAGCTTGCTATAATCTAGAGGTAATTAATTTTTCATGGATGCAAGTCTGTTTTGGTAGGTGTGCTTGAAATCCTAAACTCCTTTGGTTAGCTCTTGCAGAGCGACTAAATGACTTGAGATCAATTTTACATTTAAATGACACATCTAGGATGCCTGGGTGGCTTAGTCGGTTGGGCCACTGCCTTCGGCTTGGGTCATGATCCCAGAGTCCTGGGATTGAGTCTCACATCGGGCTCCTTGCTCAGTGGGGAGCCTGCTTCTCCCTCTCTCTATCCCCCTGGCACATGCTCTCTCTCTCTCTCTCTCAAATAAATAAATTAAAAATATTTAAAAAAATTAAAATTAAAAATAAATGACATATTTAACTTTTTAAGGATTTTATAACTTCTTTAATATTACTCTTTTCTTTAAATTCTATTTTCTTTCTCAAGACTTGAAGGAATTAACATACTCTACTAGCAGTCATAGCTAGCTTGCTTTTATTGACCGTTTACTATGTGTATGGGTCTGTGCTAAGCGCTTGTCTCCAGATATATTCCTTTTGGAGTTAGGGAGAACTTAATCAGCTGATGCTCTGACCTAGTGTTTCACGTCTTTATGGTTCCTCATTTCACATCCTGATTGGTAATAGGGAATTTCTGTCATTTCCCAGGTACAAAGTTGCAGGTGTTTCTGGAGCAACATCTGAGATTGTCTCAGTGGAAGAGATTGTTGAGAACTATGACATCATCATTTTAACTCCACAGATTCTTGTGAATAGTCTTAGAAAAGGGACTGTTCCATCACTCTCTGTCTTTACTTTGATGATATTTGATGAATGTCACAACACCGGTAAACACCATCCTTACAATATGATCATGTTTAATTATCTGGATCAGAAACTTGGAGGATCTTCAGACCCACTGCCTCAGGTATCTCCAGAGTCAGAGGGATTCCTCAGAAGAGCTAGAACCTTCTTAAATCCTATTTACTTACTCTGCTGACCACGTCGAGGTTGGTCGTCTCAGGTTCTAAGTCCATATTGTATAGTTCATTGATTAATTTTGATTTTTTTTATTCACTTATTCACTTAACACATATGCATTAGATGCCCCCCTGTGTCATCCACTCTGCTAGGCACTGGGGATACAAATATAAAAAGACATAAACCTACAACAGTTGAAGTTTCACAGGGAGCCGGACATGTAAGAATCATGTCATAAGATATGGTGATGGCACACTATGGAGATGGGTACAAGGTGTAGTCAGAACAGAAGTGAAAACACATAAGTGTGCTGTGAAAGTAAGCCAAGACCCAACAGAAGTTAGGTAAAAACTAACAAGAATGCACAAGGTGGATAATTGGATGTTTTTTAGGAAAGGCTACTGTGTGTCCAGAGGCACAGAGGTGTGAGAGAACATGGTGTGGCCAAGAGTCCTGAAGCTCTTCCGTATCATTTGAGTGTAGAATATGAAGTGGTAAACAGCGGTGGGGGAGGCAGAGTGGGATGGAGGCAATGATCAATAAAGCAAGGTGCTAGGAGAGATCAGAAGATAGTAGGAGATAAGTAGGCAGGTATGTGCATTAGTACGGAGAGCAGGTGGGACACCGTTTTTGGTGTCATCAGAGATGAGGGTATGAGAAGAGTCAAGACAGAGAGTAGTTCTTAGATGGGGACAGGAAAGGTAGGCATTTAATCTCTCTTTTCTCTTATACTTAGGAGAGGTAGATAGATTATTTGCTGAGAATAATCAAGATGGGAATGGGGGTCGGAGCTCAGGATGCTTGGAGAGAATTTGAAATGAGAAAGAGAACTAAGAGGAATATATAGAAGAATTGCTTGGTCCCATTGGGGATCTAGATGAGGTTGGAAGCCCTGAATTTATAGTATAGTATAGCAATACCACAGTGAGTGAAGTTCTCTAGCCCTAATAACTACCCGTTTAGGAAGCATAGGTTAGAAGAAATTCAGTAGCAATCACATTTCTTACAGCTGCTTCTTCTAGAGAAAAATGGTGTTAGATTCCTTGTTAATGAGTCAGTTATTCAGTATTTACTGTGTAAGATGTAAATTATTAGGTGACCATTAAGCTATTTTTTTTTTTTTTACAAATGTTATCTTACTGAATTCACACGCCTATCATTTAAAATAGCTATTGTTTCCCAACTTTAAAGAGAGCTGAAGATACCTGTCCAAGGATCCACAGCCGGGGGGACATGGTTGCATTTAGAATGGAGTTGTGTCTGATTTTAGTCCCTTTCCTTTTAATATGTTGTTCTGCACATCGTGGGGGACACAAGGGTAGAGAAGAGAGAAGTCCTGCCTTGAAAGGGTTTCCATTCTTGGTTTCTTTGCTAATTCGTGTTCATTTGATAAGTTGTGACTCCTGCATCTATTCCATGGTTTGCCTAATGGGGACCTTTCCATTTCCAATGTCATAGAGAATTATCAGGGGAAAAAAATAGTGTTCTTGCTCTTTATCTGAAATTCGTAAAAAAAAAAAAAAAAAAAAAAAAAAAAAAAAAAAAAAAAAAAAAAAACCAAAGAAAACAAAAAACCCCAAACCCCAAACCCGACTTTAGCAGGAATGGGTTGCATGGGGGATTGTGGAAACGGCATGCTCTTTTCCAGATGTCTGACAATTTGGAATGCTTCTCACAGGTCATTGGGCTGACTGCCTCGGTTGGCACTGGGGATGCCAAAAACACAACAGAAGCCATGGAATATATCTGCAAACTGTGTGCTTCTCTTGACACATCAGTGATAGCAACAGTCAAAGACAACTTGGAAGAATTGGAAGAAATTGTTTATAAGCCCCAGAAGTGTAAGTGGAAACCAGTAACAAGCCCTTTAGAACTTTGTTACCTTCTGCTTTTCCTAGCTCAGAGAATAACAAATTCATCCAAACATTTGGATGAATACTGAATTTTTACCTTTCCTGTTGAATAGAAAATATTTAACCCCAAACTTGGGAAATAATTACATTTCATGCCTCTCTCCTCAGCCAAGCTCCATCCTCAGGCAATGGATGAACCTCAGGAGTGGACTGTCAAATGCAAACGTTCTTACTCTTCAGTTGCTAAAGTTCTTTTTTTGTTTTTGTTTTGTTTTTGATAAAGTTCTCATAAGGATACTAACAATGCGAGAGACGTGATGAGAAAATCAAAGCATGTAAATGGCCAAGAGCTGGGCTTAATCCTTCCCTGTGTTGCCTGCCTGAGGAGGATGCTGTGTGGTCATTCATTCTTTTAATATGTATCTGATGATTTGGGTCGAAATGAAATTAATCTGAATTCATCATATTTTTTCTCAGCAGATCAGAATCTGATTTTTAAAAAAGATTGGCTAGGACATTCCAATGCTATACTAGCCCAGCGAAGGAGAGTGGAAGAGGAGACATATGTGCCTCCATCCCTGCTCTGGGTGTGTGATTGCATTAGGCAGAGCAGACACATGAAATAGCCAGGGCGGGGCAGTTCAGTTCCTTTCTGGGAGCTGCCTGTAAGAACTTTAGGGAAGGTACCCAATCTAAACTTCTTAGTATCAAGTACAAATTCTTTGCAGTCCAGTCCCCTCCTCCCTCTGTGCTTCATCTCCCCCTCCTATAAGCCCAGCCATGCGGCATTCCTCTGGGCTCCTCAAGTGCATCTGGTGCTTCCTGCATTCCCCTTTCCCTGTTTATCCCACAACACTTCCTCCTTTGGAAGAATTAGAGATTTTTTTCCTTGTGCCCCATGACACCTGGCACATACTTATGTTACAGCACTTTACTGTGGTTATTTAGTTCTGTGTCTTTCTCTGCCCTGAGAACACAGACCTCTCTGGAGCACAGACTGTGTTTTTTTCTGTTGTTTATCACCAGAGCATGGCACATGGTAGGCAGTTGTTAAGTTTCTGCTAAAACAATGCAATAATGAATTTTAGGGACAGTGTGAGTGCTTCTGGGGGCTGGGTGGGAAAGGAGAAAATCAAAGAGGAGAGGGTTAGAAAGTGTTGTATTTGCAGAGATAAGATGGACACCAGCCTTTTCAGAGGAGAGGCTCCATGTTGAGTAACAGGAAAACCAGAGTGAGAAGTTGGATTAGACCCAGACCATGAAAGACAGAGATGTTGGACTGTGTGCATTAAGCACTGGGGAGCTAGGGCAAGGATTTTGAGCACTGGCTACATCATTTAGGCCACCTGCCTGTGAGCTTGGGGCCTCAGGTCTTGCAGAAGTAACAGAGGCAGAGAAGGGTGTGCAGAAGCCTATTTTAAACTATGATGCGTTCTTCCTGAAAAATACTCACTTTGTTTTGATGGCTCTAGTTTTCAGGAAAGTGAAATTACGGACTACTGACAGATTTAAATGCATCATATCTCAGCTGATGAGGGAAACAGAGAGTCTGGCAAAGAAGATCTTTGACGAGCTCAGTACCGTAACTCTCGGTGAGATAAATCTCATTTTGTATTCTTTCCACTTAGGAATAGCCATATATTGGCTTTTTGTATTCTCTTCAGTTCAGACAGGGTCAAGACCATATCAGGAGGTTAACTTTCTTGATTTTAAGTTATTCAGGAACCTTGTAAGTTCTCCTTTAGTCTCTCTCTTTTTTTCTTTTTAAATTCAAAGTAAGTCTCTGTGGACCTACATAACTGAAAAATACTGTATTCAAATCAGTTCATGGCTTTCTTAACCTTCCAAATTAGCTTTCTGTTCTAACTTCCCTGTTTATATGAATGAAACTACCATTTCCCTGATGGCTCAGATTGAAACAGGCAGTGATCTTTGATTCTTTCGTCTTTTGAGACTCTCTCATGAAGTTACCAAGTTCTGTTCTTCTCTCTTTTGTTCTTCCATGCATTCACCAGATACTCATTGCGCCAGCTAATGGAAAGGACAGGTGAAAGACGTAGTCCTATCCTCAGGGAACTCGTAGTCAAAGAGTGAGAACCAGATGTGAGTAGCTACCACACAGCAGGGCAAAGGTACACGTTGGGTGCCCTGGGAGCATGTGGGAACTTTGGCCTGGAATGGGCTGCAGGGAAAGCATGGGGGGGGGTGCCTGAGGCGGTCTTGAAGTCAGCCACGTTAAGAAGTAGAGACAACCAAGTGAAGTTGAAAAGACATCAGGCATTGAAGGAAGAAAAAGTTTTAGGAACTGCAAGTATTTCGTGGTACTCCTAGCGCATGAGTAGTAGAAAGGAGTAATGCTAGAGAGGCAGGGACCAGACCAGGAAAGGCCTGGTAGGCCAAACTGAATTTGACTTTGTCCTAAAAGCTGGGGGAAGCATCTAAGGATTTTAAACTAATTCATGATGTGATAAGGATACCAGTGAACAAAGAGGGCCAGAGGCAGTCAAGGCAGGCCGGTGGAGGCAGGAGGTGTGCCCAGCGCTGCAAACAGGAAGTGTTCCGGTGTCATGGCCAGCTGGCTTTGGGTGGGAGTGGGGGTGACTTGGACCAGGCTTCTGGCTTGCTCACTTGTTGGTATATGAGTGGGGAATGCTGGTTCCAGAACTAGAAGCAGCTTTGGAGATGTTTAATTTGTGAATTCACCTTTCCTCACACTTATTTTGCTTTTTCTCTTCTCCTCTTCTTTCACAGCTTGATTTAGGACTTAGCTAAAAGCTCTCTAGTTGGTTTGCCCACCCCCACTCATTCTTCCATTCAGCGCCCCCCGTTACCTGGTTGGTCTTTCTGAAATACCAGTTTTATCATGTCAGTAACCTGCTTGAATCTCTGCCTTACAAGCAAAGCTCTCTGAGCCTCCAGCCTGCCAGTTTGGGCCCTGACTGCACAATCTGGTTCTACTTATCTTTCCAGTTTTACCTTCCACTCCTTCCCTACTGGAATCCTTTGATTTAGCAGTTCCTTGAACATGTTCATTCACTTGTCATCCACTTGGTGCCCAGCAGTATGCTAGCTGATGGGGAAATAGCACAGATCCTGAGACACAGCTCCTTGTGGCATCCAGTCCAACGGTAAAGCCGAAGTTAGATAAGGAATAATAAAACAACGGGATAGGGATAGGTGGGTGTTGGTGATCAGATGTGTTTCAGGCAGAGGAAGCAGCATGTGCAAAGGCCAGGAAAGCAGAGAGAGTACGAGGACTTCCATTAGTCCTGTCAAATGCAGGAAGCAGAGCTGCTGGAGATGAGAATCAGAAGCAGGCAGAGGCTAGATCACAGAAGATCCTGGGAGCAGGGTAGGATTTTGGCTAGAGGAATCCACTAAAGGCATTTAAGTGGTGCGGTAGCAAAGTGTTTCATCTGCAATTTTGGAAACTCTCTCTTTAGCTCCTGAGTGGGCAGTGGATTGGAGGGACCAGGGCAAGAAGTAGGGAGACCAGGTAGGAGGCCATCAGATTATCCAGGAACATTACGATGTGGTCTGAACTAGGGAGGTAGCAGAAGGGTAGAGAGACATGAATTTCTGCCTTCTTACTCCTACTTCTAATTCCCTACCTCCACCTTTTCCCTAGTCTACGTCCTGTCAGCTGTTCATTTCCAGATTGCTTAGCTCATTTTCACACCTACTCACATTCAAGAAATACTTGTTAATTCATCTGGTTTACTCCTGGCCACTGTGTTTGTAGCTGGGGCTGGGAAAGAAGCATGTCAGTGCCACTTGTCTGGATAACCTCCATTGTTCCTCTTGTTAAACATGAATGGGTGAGAGGAGCAATTTAACCCAGAAATACAGCTCTTGCCTGTGAATTTTACTAAACTGTGCTCTTCCCAGAGAGCCCTGAAGACCTGATCCCAGAGTAACTCACAGACTGAGCCTCTTGGGAATAAGCTGCTTCTATATTCTGTATCCTTTCACCGCCAGCACCCTGCACACAGCCCAGACCACAGCCGATGCTCGATTTTTGGACCGAGCAACTGAGGCATAGCTTAGGAGACGCACACATACAGAAGCACCCATGCTGAGCATCTTTTGAGTGCCTGTTCTTGGCTTGGCCCTGTGCAGAGTTGTGGAGATCAGACGGCTTAAGTTCATAGCAAGGTAGAAGAGACTGTGTTGAGTTCTGTCTCTCTTGCTTTTAGATATCTTCCTGACGAAGCTCATGAGACCTATTATTTTTATTGGCTGCTTCATTGTTAAAGGCAAAGTTAGATATTTTCATGCCCATCGTTTCAGCTCTGGGCTGCTTTGGTGGTCAGCTCACAGAGCCGGCGAGCCTTCAGTATCAGGCACACCTGGTTCTGCGTTGCTCCACTCCCCCCATGTGCTAGCTGTGTCACTTTGGGTAAATGACTTCACTTTTCTGAGCTTTGGTTTCCTCACCTGTAAAATATAACATCCACCTCAGTGGTTTGTGAAAATGAAATGAAATTGTGAGTGTAAGACACTTTGATTCTTGGTGCAGGGTAAGTATTCAGTAGGCGATCATGTGCCAGCACAGACGCAGTACTGTTGAAAACCACCTGTTTCAGGAGGAATACTCTGCTTACAGAAAGAAAATTTGAGGGTGAGTCATGCTTAGAACTTTTTTAAAAAAATTTTTTTATTTTTTAAAGATTTTATTTATTTGACAGAGACAGTGAGAGAGAGAGCACAAGCAGGGGGAACAGCAGAGGGAGAGGGAGAAGCAGTCTCCCCGCTGAGCAGGGAGCCCGATGTGGGGCTTGATACCAGGACCCTGGGATCATGACCTGAGCCAAAGGCAGACGCTTAACCAACTGAGCCACCCAGGTGCCCCATGCTTAGAACTTTAAATGACTGACCATATGGTATAATGAAAAACTTTTTTTTTTCCAGAAAATGTATTTCAAATTCAAAATAGGAATTTTGGAACACAGAAATACGAACAATGGATCCTTTCTGTTCAGAAAACATGCATTTTGTTTCAGTTGCCCGACAAAGAAGAGGAGAGCAGGATTTGTAAAGCCCTGTATTTGTACACTTCCCACTTGCGGGTATGTGCCTTCTCTGCAGTGACATATTTTAGTTGTAGCACCTACTGGGAGCTTTGTTATGGGAGCCAAGAGAACATCAACTTTTCACCCTGTTCCTAGAGCTCACATAGGAACTTTCCGAGGGCTTCCTATGAAGCAGACTTTAAAGTCATCCCATTCAGCATCTTCTCTGTCTGCTTAGTGAAACGTAACACTAGCAGCCACAGGATAGAAACAGACGCTGAGGTTCTATACCATGTGCCTCTAGCCTTCCCATGACTGACACAGTTGGAAAAAGTTGGGGGGTGATGAACATACTGTAGATACGAGATTGGTGACAGCCGTTTTGAAAGTTCAGTAAGCGACTCCTGTTGCCTTATCTTGAAGCATGTGTTTTCTTAACCTTTGGCAAAGCCACGTGCTCAGAAATCCAGGTCTTTGGTTGTTTTCCGGTTAACCAAGAAGTTAAGAAACAACAGCCATCACCTCTGCTTATCATACTGTTGAAAGTACTTAAATTGCACTCAGTATGCATTTATAGAATTTTAATGAACTTACTTGCATATTTGGGGTAGTTGGTCAGCGCCGTCATTCTGAACAGGTGCTGTTGCAACTCACTGATGGTTCTGGATGTTAGAAGAGATTCAGTCTAATGTCTGAATCACGAGGCAAGTTGATGTGGAAGTTGATTTGCTTTTGTTTTTTGTTTTTTAGTCTTTGACATGCATTCTTCTTGTAATTGTCTCTTCCTCTTCCAAGGTGGAATTCTAGACTCCAAAATGATCCTAATTAATTAATGATTCTAGCTAATTAAGATTTTTTTAAGTAGTAGTTGGTTCAAAGGTTTTATTGTAGTACCATGAGAAACCGCTCATCTTTTTTTTTTTTTTTAAGATTTTATTTATTTGACACAGAGAGACAGACAGCCAGCGAGAGAGGGAACACAAGCAGGGGGAGTGGGAGAGGAAGAAGCAGGCTCATAGCAGAGGAGCCTGATGTGGGGCTCGATCCCATAACGCCGGGATCACACCCTGAGCCGAAGGCAGACACTTTAACCGCTGTGCCACCCAGGTGCCCCTAGAAACCGCTCATCTTAAAAAACTAAGTTGGAATAGATTTAAGAAGAGCTTACTTTAAAAATTAATTCCGTGCTAAGTACAGCTAATTGAATTTCAGTACAGCAAATGCATTAGACATTGGAAACACTGAAACTCAGTTTTCATTTTAAACAGAAATATAATGATGCCCTCATTATCAATGAGCATGCCCGGATGAAAGATGCTCTGGATTACTTGAAAGACTTCTTCGCTAATGTCCGAGCAGCAGGATTTGATGAGATTGAGCAGCATCTCACCTGGAGATTTGAAGGTGGGTGTGTTTCTAGAGGAAGAAGCCATTGGAACCTGGTGAGTCTACTGGCAGGCTACTTACTTTGTAGTGTATGGTGATGCTCAGGGAGTTGTCCTGGGCGTAAGAAGGTAATTATAGACAGCAGGACTAGTAACCTTCAGTGAAATCTGGTACTTGTGGGAAAAAAATATGCTGCTTACACTATTTCTTATTTTGAAAAAGGAAAAAAATAGGATTTGCAAAGGATACATCCCATAGAAATTATAATAGCTAGTGGCATTTTTTTTTTATTTATAAGAGACTATTTTTTTTAAGTTCAGTTACCCAGCATAGAGTACGTCATTAGTTTTTGATGTAGTGTTTACTGATTCAGTGGTTACATATAACACCCAGTGCTCATCAGATCATGTGCCCTCCTTAATGCCCATACCCAGTTACCCCATCCCCCCTGCTTCTCACCCCTCCACCCCTCCCTGTCCCTTCTGCAACCCTCAGTTTGTTTCCCAGAGTCCAGAGTCTCATGGTTGAGAGGTAGTGGCATTTTTTTTGTTCAACTTTTAGTAATTTTACAAAGCTTTAAAAATATAAAAAAAGAAGTGTTTTAATGATTTGAAGAGATTATAATTTATATATACTATATATAAATTTATATATAGAAGAAAACCAAAATGGCGCATAATCCTACTGCTCTTGTATAAAGAAGTATATAGGATGATTTGAAATAAAAAGTGAGTCCTTCTTCTCCCTCTCTCAAAATCCTTTTCCCAAAGGTAATTACTACTAATAAATTTGTTTGGCCTATATCAAAGTATTTAGTATACATAAGTGTAGCCCAGTGGTGTGCTGCTATACATTGAGCACCCAGCTGTCTGGGGAAAAATAGGTATGCATTTATTGCTGTGTTTATTTTTTTTTTAAAGATTTTATTTATTTATTTGACAGAGAGAGAGACAGCCAGTGAGAGAGGGAACACAAGCAGGGGGAGTGGGAGAGGAAGAAGCAGGCTCCCAGAAGAGCATGGAGCCTGATGTGGGGCTCGATCCCAGGACCCTGGAATCACGCCCTGAGCTGAAGGCAGACGCTTAACGACTGAGCCACCCAGGCACCCCTATTGCTGTGTTTAATGTATGCATTAAAGTAGTGGTTATTACTCTTGGAATTCTGGTCAAAGATGGAGAGATTAACTGAACTATAGCTAAAGGTCACAGTGTGTTCTAAATTTCTAGGATTTATAAGCCATTTATAGAGTGTTTCCCTTTTGCAGAAAAACTGAGGGAACTGGAAAGTGTTTCAATGGATCCCGGCAACGAGAACCCTAAACTCCAAGATCTCTCCTTTATCTTGCAAGAGGAGTACCACTTAAACCCAGAGAGTAGAACCATCCTCTTTGTGAAAACCAGAGCACTTGTGGATGTAAGCTTCTTTCTTCTTGTGGATAACAAATCGACCCAGCACCATTTTACTGAAAAGACTGTCCTTTCCTCACTGCTCAGTGATTAGGCACCCACCCATATATGTGTGGGTTTGTTTCTGGGCTGTCTATTCTGTTCTGATTATCTGTTTGCTTATTCTTATACTAATACCTTACTATCTTCATCACTCTAGTTTATAGTAAGTCTTTGTACCTGTAGAATAAAGACTTCATACTTTCAAAAATTTTTTGTCAATTAAAAATTTTTTTAGCCATTCTCTAAGCATGTAATGGTATCTTCCCTAGGGTATGAAAATTCGTTTTACTATATTTGCATTTCAACTAATGCAGTTGAGCATTTTTCATAAACTTATTAGCCATCCACATATCTTCTGTGCTGAAGTGTCTGTTCATATCTTTTGCCCATTTTATTTTATTTTTATTTCTTTTTAAAGATTGTACTTATTTATTTGAGACAGAGTGAGAGCCAGAGAGATCACAGAGGGAGAGAGGGAGAGGGAGAATCAGACTCGCAGCTGAGCAGAGAGCCCAATGTGGGGCTCGATCCCAGGACCCTGAGATCATGACCTGAGCTGAAGGCAGATGTTTAACCAACTAAGCCACTCAAGCACCCCTCTTTTGCCCATTTTAAAATAGGATTTGATTGAGTTGTTTACCATGTTATTGTTGAGTGTTTAAAAGATTTTTTTAAAAAATATATTCTGACAGAAGTCCTCTGTCAGAAATGTGATTTGTAAATATTTTCTTCTGGTCTTTTACTTCTCGGAACAGTATCTTTTACTGATTGAAAATTTTAACTTTTCATAAAGTCTGTTTTATTAATTTTTTCTTTTTGGGGATTGTGGTTTTGGTATTGTATATAAGAATTTTTATTCTTTGCTTTGCTTACCCAAGATCACAAAGATTTTCTTGTTATCTTCTCGAAGTTTTGTAATTCTGCAATTTACAATTAAGTCTACAATCCATTTTGAGTTACGGGTTGAGATGCTTTTTTTCTTTTAGTATGTGAATATCCAATTGCTGCAGGACTGTATGTTGAAAAGACTGTCCTTTTTCCACTGAATTGCCTTTATAACTTTTTGAAAAATCAGTTGGCTCTATTTATGTAGGCCTATTTCTGCATTCTCTATTCTGTTCCATTCATATATATCTATCTATCCTTTCACACTTCCTATACTGTCTTGATTAGCTTTATGGTGTGAGTTCTCCAACTTTTTTCCTTTTTTAAAAATTGTTTTATCTATCTTCCTTTGCCTTTCCATTTATATTTTATTTTATTTTATTTTATTTTATTTTATTTTATTTTATTTTTTTTAAAGATTTTATTTATTTATTCGACAGAGATAGAGACAGCCAGCGAGAGAAGGAACACAAGCAGGGGGAGTGGGAGAGGAAGAAGCAGGCTCATATCAGAGGAGCCTGATGTGGGGCTCGATCCCATAACGCCGGGATCACGCCCTGAGCCGAAGGCAGACGCTTAACCGCTATGCCACCCAGGCGCCCCTCCATTTATATTTTAGAATCAGCTCACTCACATATATGAAAAAGTCTGCCGGGATTTTGTTTGGGATTACACTGAATCAATAGATAAAACTGGGGAAAGTGACATCAATATGGAGTCTTCCATGACCATAGTATATCTCTCTCTCTTCATTTATATAGAGTTTCTGTATTAGTTACCTATGCTGATAACAAATTACCTTAAAACTTAGTGGCTGGAAACAGCAAACTATTATCTTACAATATCTATGGATCAGGAATCTGGAAACAACTTGACTGGATGTTTCAGGCTCAGGATCTCTCACCAGGCTATAGTCATCTCAAGGCTCTGCTTAAAATGCTAAACTTCTAACCATATCTACCTGGCTATTGGCAGCTCTCAGAAGATGTGCTTCTGAGCTCACTCCTGTGGGCCTCTCCACAGGGCTCCTCAGAGCATGGCAGCTGGCCTCCTCCAGAATGAGTGATCCAAGAGAGATTGAGAAAGTATGGAGGTCATAGTCATTTTGTAACTTCGACTTGGAAGTGATCATGTCTTCCATTTTTTTTCATTAGAGGCAGGTCAGTAAGTTCTGTTCACACTTGAATGGAGGGGATTACACAAGGAACTGAAGACCAGTGGGTGGAGATCACTGGGAGCCACCTGAGAGAGGCCACTTACCACATCTTCTTTGGTTTCTCTTATCACTGTTTTGTCATTTTTGGCATGCAGATTCTGCACATATTTTATTAGATTTATACCTAAGTGTCAATTTTTTAATGCTATTGTAAATCGTACTTGCAGTTGCTTGTTGCTGGCGAATAGAAATACAACTGATTTCTGTATATTGATCTTCTGTCCTGAGATCTTGCTAAACTAACTTATTAGTTCTACATAGTCACTATTCTGAACATTGCTTTTTTCATTTAAAAAATATCTTAGAGATTAAATTGTATCAGATCACAAAGATCTTAACCATTATAGTTAATTTTTTTTTTTTTAAGATTTTTTATTTATTTATTTGACAGAGATAGAGACAGCCAGCGAGAGAGAGAACACAAGCAGGGGGAGTGGGAGAGGGAGAAGCAGGCTCATAGAGGAGGAGCCTGACGTGGGGCTCGATCCCACAACGTCGGGACCACGCCCTGAGCCAAAGGCACACGCCCAACCGCTGTGCCACCCAGGCGCCCCAGTTAATTTTTGCATAGAATTCAATCCCCAAAAGCTTTTATTCTCAGGTTTGTCAGTTAGGGAACTGTTTACTAATTAAATTTATTTTTCTTACTAAAGCTTTTTTTCTTCTTACAATATGTCAATATTGAATTAATAGTTACACAAATGTGTTCTACGTATACTGTCCAACTGATAATTGCTTTTGATTTTCAGGCTTTGAAGAAATGGATTGAAGAAAATTCTGAACTCAGCTTTCTAAAACCTGGCATATTGACTGGACGTGGCAAAACAAATCAGAACACAGGTACTATATAAAGTGAATTAGGGTTAGGATACTATAGCTATAAGAATATTTGTAATATATTCAAATTCTTTTTTAATGCTTGTATCAGTAAGGGTTCAACTAGAGAAGCAAAACCAGTAAGAGATTATACACACATACATATATACTTATATATGTTGTTTATGTGTGTCAGGGACTAATGCCTAAATCCTCTTTGAAAGGGTTGATTGATTATGTCAGGCCAACTGAGGATGAAATCCCTTTTGTAACTTAAATGTCCAGTGATTAAGAACTTTAATTACATCTGCAAATTCCCTTCACAGAAGCACCTAGATCAATAACTGGGTACTGTAATTCAGCCTCACCATGTTGACACAACAAAAAGCCATCACAGTGTGTAAATACAAATACTTGTAAACATCTCCTCTTCCCATAGGTCCTGCAGATGAAACCAAAGTTATTTTTAAAAATAGTGTTTGAGCATGTCACTCTTTTTCTCCAATTCTCAACCAGTAGATTAAGATTAGCTGGAAATGGAAATGTTCTATTTTATTGTTTTCTAAACTATAGATGCTTTTATGAGTATTATATATTTTTTAATTAAAAAAAAAGTTCAAGCACACAATCCTGAAATCTAGCTACAGGGGTTGAAGGATGAAGGGCTGCCTCTGCAATCCTCCAGGAGGATCCCTGGGTGGCCAGCCCTCACCTGACATTCTCATAGCTGTGCTTCCCACCCCTTAGTGACCAACTGGGACAGATCCTCACTCTGTTCCTCTTGTTTAGCCTTGTGTATAATAAGCAGTTCCCATCCTGTCAGTCCTCAGTCATCACTCTTGCACTTTCCCCTTATGCAAATTTTAAACTTTGAGAATCTAAAAAGTATATTCAGATTTTGAAAATTTAGCTTACCAAATAAAGTCCAACACCACATTATTGCGGTTGGAATTCAAAGTTCTCTGCAGTCTGACTCTAACATGAGTTGATTTTCAGACTTTGTTTTTTCTTTACAAATAGATACTCAAGACATTTTCTTGTCTTTTCATTTATCCATCCATCCATCATCCATCCATCCATCATCCATCTATCCATCATCCATCTATCCATTCATCCATCATCTATCCATCCATCCATCATCGATCCATCCATATTTATTTAGAAACTTACTCTGTATCAGTTATTGTGCATCTGCCAAGCAGCCTTCCCCAACCTCCCAAGACTGGTAGAGGTGTCTCTCCTCCCTGTCCCATAGATGCAATTCTGCCTCCATTCCATTGCTCATCATCTTGAATTATAGCTTCCTATTGATATCCTTCTTCCACGAGATCCTTGTAGATAAAAATGGACCTTTTAGCCATTGTATTTTTATCTGACAAACTATAACTGCTGAATAAATGTTTGATGAACAAGTGGATGAGTAAGTTTAGAAATTCGTGAAGTATGGTGTCTGTCTTGGGCATGCTCATTTTTCAGTAGAAGATGATGGTAAAAAGAAATTGTTTTGGCTTTAACAAAATATATCTGAAGATTTTGGCTGCCAGTGTACTTGGAAAAAATTAGAACTTTTATAAATTCTGTTAACTTGAAGGTGGAGACCACTGAAATTCTTTTTCTTCTCAGTATATCACTGGGTGAGAACTGCACACTGTTAGGGTCTCAGGCTTAAATTCAAAGCCTAGTTCTGCCACTAACTAGCCTGTCAATTTATCATACTTCCAAAACCTCAAGGTCTTCATCTGTAAAGGGGAATTATAACACTTGCCACATTGGCCTAAAAGGGCTTTGTGAAATTCCAGTGAATAAGTAGTTGTGAAACTGTTTTGCCAGCTGTAAAGTCCTATACACATGCAAAGGCATTACGATGAATACTTTTGTAAAAAACTATTAATTGTTGGTGGTTGTTGATAGTTTTTTTTTCAAAAAAAAAATCAATATTTGTTTTGAGATAACATGACTGAAGTCGCACAGCTTGTTAATACCACAGCTGGGATTTGAACTCAGGCAGTCTTGTGGCAGAATCCAAATTGTTAAACACCACCATAATGTCTTCTCTCAAACAAGGATAGGAAGAGGCCCTACTGCCTAGGGTTGCTTTGACGTCATGAATATAAAGCACTTATCACAGTATTTGGCACATAATAAGCATTTCATAGTTAATGGCCATTTTTCAAGGGTAAAGTTCCCTCTTTGGTGAGTTGTGTAATGCCCTCTGACTCTGACACAGGGATGACGCTCCCAGCGCAGAAGTGTGCGTTGGATGCATTCAGAACCGATGGCGATAAGAAGATTCTGATTGCCACCTCCGTTGCCGATGAGGGCATCGACATTGCACAGTGTAACTTGGTCATCCTGTATGAGTATGTGGGCAATGTCATCAGAATGATCCAAACCAGAGGTGAGAAAAGCTTTGACGCCCTTACTAAATGGCTGCCAGTTAAAAGGCAAATCAGACAAATCAGACAAATCACAAATCAGACTATTGTCTGTCATTTAGAAACACACTCTCTCCTAGTCATTTTGCTTCTGGGCTTTTCTCCTTTACCGAGCCGTAGTGGCTGTATGACCATTGGCACAATGGACTCTGGCGTCTTTGGCCCTGACGGCGGCTGACTTGCTCAGGATTGGGTGGGTACAGTTTTGCCCACTGATATATACCCTATTTGGATTCTTGTTTATGATGAATACTGTTTACTTGACCAACATTGACTGACATGTTTATGGAAAGATGATTCCCACTTGGACTGAGACTTTGGCAGCCAGCGCGTAGTTGTGCTTGTGGTAAGGATGGGCCCCTGTATCCTAGAAGAGCTACTCCATAGAATTCTTCTGTCTCACTTGAACTAGGTGATGTCCTAACTAGCCCCTCTTCCTTTTTCCAATTTCCATAACAACAGCTGCTGTGTTACTTCCTGAAAAACAGCTCTGGGCACATCACTTCCCTTTATAGAGACCCTAGTAGTTCCCAATTTACAGGGTGTTAGAAAGCTCCCAATCCAGCACCAGCTTATCTTTGCAACCTATTTCCCATTCTTCCCCTTTATTCATTATCCACTTCTGCCAACCTGACTTTGTCATTTTCTCCTTGTTGAAGAAAGCACTTGTGCTGCTACTGGTAATCTCTGTTTTACTTCTTCCCTCTTCCCCTGCTTCCGTATCACCTGTCCCTGATTCCTCCAATTGGCAATAAACTTTTGAATGCTCGTAGTCCTTTAATTTAGCTTCCTTATTGCACTTATTATTTCCACCTATATTCTGGTGAACATATCTATTTCCCCACCTCCTTGAAGGCTCTTGAGGGAGGATCTGTTCATTATTCATCTTAGAGTGCTCACGGTGTCCTCCTGAGCGTTCATGTTGGATTATCTTTATGGCAGTGTCTCTGATAATGTAGCTGTCCAATTACACTGCACCCTGGAGACCGACCCCCCCCCAAGGAAGCCAGTTTAAGATGGGCTCCTGGTTAACATGTAGTTTAATATGGAGGCGCACACCTGCATTGGAGTCCGTGCTCTAACAGCTCAGCTTTCCTCTGAAAGAGGGTTTCAGGGAATCAAAGTTGAATTTTAGGAGTACCCCTTTGTTTACCTCTTCTCAGATTTATCAGAGTTTTAAGTCAAAGACACCAAATAAAATATTTATTTTCTGATAGGCAGAGGAAGAGCAAGAGGTAGCAAGTGCTTCCTTCTGACCAGCAATGCTGATGTAATTGAAAAAGAAAAAATAAACATACATAAAGAAAAAATGATGAATGACTCCATTTTAAGGCTTCAGACGTGGAATGAAGCAGTATTTAAAGAAAAGGTAAGTCTTCATGTGCGTCACTGTTTCAGAATCTAACCGTGAGTAACAAGAAGCACGTGAGGGTAGTTGGTGCCTTTATCATATTGCTCTGAGTGTTGCATGAGAACAGTAAGTTTATGCTTAAAGTTTTGTCCTGCAGTGAACATCAGATTCATTTAGCTTTAGGTCTCAATGAGATTAAAATATATGTTATTAGTGCTAACACCTGAAGTGAGGTTTTTAGTTATAAAAGGGCAAACTGAGTTAGATGGCCCTCAAGTCGGCAGCTCATCTTGAGGACTGCACCCTCACATGGCAAGACACAGCCCTTCTTGGTCTTGCCTTCAAATCTGTGTCTCTCTAACATCCAGAGTCTTCAGAGAAAAGCTCCCCGTGCACGGTGCATGTGTTAGAATGCCTGTTTGCAGGTATGGGTAGGAATCCAGCTGTGGAGTGACATGCCTGTTCAGTTCAGCCTCTTGGCAGTGACCTTCATTTTACTGTAATTTCCTTTATAACACAGAAGCATGGAACCAGATTGGGGAACATCAAGAAACACAAACACGCACATACATGGACACACAGGCACACATGCACCGCATACATGCACCCCCACGCTTTCTCCAGAGCCTTTGCAGAGACTTTCATCTTGGGATCTCTGCCACTTAGAAGGCGTGTGACCTCATGTACTCTGAGGTTACTCTCTCTCTTAAATCATCCGTCTCCTCATTCGTAAAGTTGGGAAAGTAATGGTATTTAATTCACAGGGCAGTTTTGGAGATAAAATGGGGTGTATGCATTGCTCAGCACAGTGCCTGGAATCAAGTGCGTGCTCAAAAAATGAGAATTGTTATGGACAGAGGCATGGGACAGACTTAACTTCACAAAGATGAACCTTACAATTAAGTAGACCAACTCCATAGTGTCCATAATTTTAAAAAGTCATAATCTCTTTGCTCAAAACAGTTTTGAGATGCAGGAGTCTAGAGCAAATTAACACTTATTTTAGGACATAAAATGACAACTCTATGTCAGTATTTACTCGTTTTTAGAAACATTTCTTCCTAAAGTTTAGAGACTAAAATATTTAGAAATACTTCTTCCACATTTTCATTGAGGAGAACTGCAGGGAAATTTTTTAGTTCCTCTTAATTTTCGTCCTGAATTTTACTGAGAATAGAGGTTTTTCACAGTCATCTTCCCATTTTGTAGCATGTGTTGACGTTGGCAGTAAAGTCCTTAAAACCATAATAGCTTTAATGCCCATGCCATAATTTTTTTCTCTTCCACTGGGTAACCAACCACGTAGACTCATGTGTGGCAGGAGAAAAAGAGTAAAAGCCTTTTGAGGGAGATGGAGGCTCAGCCAGACACAGACTCTTTATAGCCAGCTCACCAGGATGAGAGTGGGATGAGACAAAAACAGGTTAAACATCTGTTGAATATCACCTGGGATTCCCCTAACAGCCATAGAAAACAGGCAGCGGTGGTAAAGAGAGGGAGCCCAGAACCAGTGTGGCTGGGACCTGTTGGTGGCTGGTCATCCCGTGGGTGGGCTGGGCATCCTGGCTCCCCTCAGGGTCTCCATTGACATCACAGGCAAGGGCGGCTACTGTGTGGCAGGGCTGAGAGTGTGGCTCCCTCCCTGGCCTTCTCTGACACCACTAGGAAGACGTGTCAAGATGCCGGTTACAGCTCTGCAAAGTGGTGATCTCAGTGCCCCCTCAGTCTTCGCTGGCATGGACTGGGGTTAGGCCACAGTTGTTTTATTCTCTGATGTTTGGCGGGAGTAGAACAGCTATTGTCTGAAAGTCTTTTGTTTTGCTAGGCTGCCCCTTTCCTGGTGCTTTGGCTACACAGAGTAGGCTTCTGTTGAGACACTTTTTTATCTGTGTCTGTAGGCATTTCTGGTTGCCAGTTCCTTCAGCCCCAAATCTGGGATATATGAAGTGAAAAGAAAACCAGGTTGTTCACCACCATTTTGTTCTTAGGGTTTTGTGATTTCTAGTTGTCTGCCTTCCTCTCTTCACCCTTCTGAACCTTCTTAGGTTTATTTTATCTATAATGTCCAGGTTTTTTTCTTTTTAAGATTTTATTTATTTGAGAGAGAGAGAGAGAGAGCACGAGTGGGGGGAGGGGCAAAGAGAGAGTGACAAGCAGACTCCCCAGTGTGGGGCTTGATCCCAGGACCCCGGGATCATGACCTGAGCTGAAGGCAGACCTTAACCAACTGAGCCACCCAGGCGCCCCTATAATGTCCATGTTCTTAGTTGTACTTAGGCATGCCCTAAGTTTTGAAATAGAATGCAGTCATAGTTTACATGCATTTAACTTTACTGTAGATCAGCAGTACTCTCCGTGGTTGTAAGGGGAGAGAGAAAAAAGATTTAGGTGATGGGAACTCTTCTGCCTGCTGTTCCATTTAGTGGGTCTCTGCCCTAGAAGTGGGTGTAATTATCCTGAAACAGTCAATGCATATATTTATTTATGAAGGATTTAAAATATTTTGCCAAATACGAAAGTAGAAAGCATGGGTCACATGACTGTTTTATGAACATCTTTAGTAATTTATGGGTATCTTTTTTTTTTTTTTAAGATTTATTTATTGCAAAAAGCAAGAGAGTGAGAGAGCAGAGGGACAGATGAAGGGGGAGAGGGAGAGAGAGAGTCCTTAAGCCGACTCTCTGCTGGCCACAGGGCCTGATGTGGGGCTTGATCCTTGGACCCTGAGATCATGAGCAAGGGGGAAACCAAGAGCCCACTGCTTACCCGACTAAGCCACCCAGGCGCCCCCTTGTGGGCATCTTTGATGCAAAAATTAAAAAGCTCATTGGAGATCACAGTTAAACACTGACTAACAAAGAATTAGGAGAACCCAATAAAATTATCTATGGGATTTTTATAAACAAAGCCAGGTGCCATATGTTCTTGGAAGTTGGAGATGAATGAATGATAATAAACGTGAGTGTGTGTGTGTGTTTGCACATGTGTATACACCTCCTAGTTACACAGTTACACTGACGAGGTGGGTTTTGTTTTTGTTTTTTGGGTTTTTGCATGTAGGTTCTCCAGATACAGATTCAAGAAAAACTCATCAGGGATAGTCAAGGAAAAGTAGAACGTGTACCTGATAAGGAAAATAAAAAACTGCTCTGCAGAAAGTGCAAGGGCTTTGCGTGTTACACAGCTGACATCAGAGTGGTGGAGGTAAGCAGCCTTTGAGCAAAGAGCACTGGGTCATTTGTCAGCACTAATTAAAGCTTACTCTCTATCCGTGAGATATTTGATATTTATAGTAAAAAATTTTTATTTTTTGTTGTTATGGTCATGATATTATAAAAACCCAAAAAAGTTTTGAAAGGAAACCCTTAACAATGAAGAAGAAAAAGAAACCACTTAATTAAATATTATGTAGTCACTAAAAATAATGGTCATGCTAAATGAATGGGGTATCCTGAGCTAGATCCTAGAACAGATAAAGACTATTAATTAGAAAAAGTGGTAAAATCTGTAATTCAGTAAATAATAATGTTCCGATCCTAATTTCTTAGTTTTGACAAATATATTATGGTATGTTAGATGTTAACATTCAGGGAAGATGGGTGAAGGGGATACAGGAAACGTCTGGACAATTTTGCACTTTTTCTATAAATCTAAAGTAATTCCAAAGTGAAGTTTATTAATAATGAAATGATCTCTTACAAACTATGGTGAAGTGGAAAAAATAGCAAGGATACAAAGTCATAAATATGCTGTGACTTTAGGAGTGTGAAATAATAGTGACAATGCCACCATCACCATCAACAACAAAAACATTAAAAAATTATCTTTGTCCAGAAAAAAAGACTAGAGGAAATATACTAAAATGTATTACTATTTTGCAGTGAGACTCCATGATTTTTTCTCTCTACTATTTTATGTTTTCTAAACTTTCTTTTTGGGATATGGATCACTTTTATAATGGAAAGAAAATATCTCCTTATTTTAAAAACATCTGCTGGTTAGTTGCCCTTTTTTTTTTTTTTCTGAAAAATTTTGGATAGGAAAATCTCTAAAGACAAAAATTGGCTGTAACTCCATTGCTGCTGATAGAGGGAAGGCTGGTCCAGATGATGAGTTACTGGGATTCTCTTTGGTCTTTGGAAAGCTGAAGTCTCTAATCAGTCCATCTGTTTGAGCGAGAAGTATAATATTAAGGGTGATACTAGCAAATCCCCATGCCTTTATGAATCTACTTCTTTAGCTAGAAAGGGCCCTTTCAGCTCCCATTTGAGCAGTTTTCTATTGAAATGGCCCTTTGTGACTCTGTTTTCCTGAGGCACTGGTATGTTGGGTCTGCGTCTGTTGTGTACAGAGTGGCCTTTCTTGGGTTTACTCCGAGGCTGACTGTAGTTGGAGCCTCTGGACACATGAGTCTGTGACCCTCTGCAGATCCACACTGACCCTTTGTTGTTCTCCGTATCCTTTGGATTGTGCCTGTCAGGTAAACGCAGGCTTTGGAGAGCTTCAACAAATACCCCTTTTTGTTTCTGAATTAATAAAGAGTATCTACTTTCAGAAGCTCGGTTGCCTGGAAACTTCTTAGTCCTCCTCTTCATGAGATGGCCCCTATCACCTCCCTTGCATCCCTACCCCCACCCTCACCTCCACCGTTGTAAGTAGGTGTCAAGTTGCATGGATTCTAGTCTGGCCTTCAGGTGAATGCATATTTCCTTCTTACCCCATCTGTAAAATAAGTGGGATCCTACCTGCTCTTCATCTCAGATTGTCGTGCAGTTTTTTAAAATCACAGTTCTGTACTGGTTCTAACGTTCTGTTTTGTGTGTTATTAAATCCCTTCATCTGTAGGACTGCCATTACACTGTGGTTGGAGATGATTTTAGGAAGTGCTATGTGAGTAAATTACACCCCAAACCAAAGAGCTTTGGGTATTTCGAGAAGACAGCAAAGATCTTCTGTTCCAGAGAGGACTGCAGCCATGACTGGGGAATCCATGTGAAGTACAAGACATTTGAGATTCCAGTTATAAAAATAGAAAGCTTTGTGGTGGAAGATATTGCTACTGGAGCTCAGAAACTATATGCAAAGTGGAGGGACTTTCCTTTGCAGAAGATACCCTTTGATGCTGCAGAAATGTCCAAATGACCTCAGGACCTCAGTCTTTAGCTATAGGGAATGGATGACCTTGACTGAAGAAATCAGCCCCAGTGGGTACAATCATGGATCAGTTGTACCACTGTGAAGATACTTCACCCAGGCTTGTATTAAACTGAGTATGTCACTTAACTTTACCCTGTTTGTTGTTTTCAGCAGTTTGAACTCCATCACATATATAAAGCACAAGTGCATCAGAGCTCTGTAGGCCAATGGAGCTCTAAGTACTTGGGAAAAATTAAAAAGCCTTAACTTCTTTTCCTATGCTTCCTTTCACAACCGTCACTGTACACCCAGTAGCCACTCAGTACACAATGGAATGAATGAATGAATGAATGAATGAATGAAAGAAACGTTGGAAGTGTTTCCACCATAAACTGACTTTTGCCCTTANGCCTTAACTTCTTTTCCTATGCTTCCTTTCACAACCGTCACTGTACACCCAGTGGCCACTCAGTACACAATGGAATGAATGAATGAATGAATGAATGAAAGAAACGTTGGAAGTGTTTCCACCATAAACTGACTTTTGCCCTTAATATACTGAAATTGTTCTTGTTAAGTCCTGTAAGGCTGCCCCACCCCCTCCCACTTCAGGCGTCAGTTGCAAATCCAGGTAACCACCTGTGCCTCTCACTGACAGGCTGCAGATCAGAGATTCCCATGACCACCTCCTTGAATTTAATTAATCTGCTAGAGTAGCTCACAGAAGTCCGAGAAACATTGTATTTTCTTAATCACCGGTTTACTAGAAGAGGATATAACTCTGGAACAGTCAGATGGAAGACATGCATAGGACAAGGTCTGGGAAAGGACAAGGAGTTCCCACGTCCTCTCCAAATCTCCACCTGTTCATCAAGTGGAGGCTCTCCAACCCTGTCCTTTGGGTTTTTATGGAAGCTTCATTATATAAGCATGACTGACCAAATCATTGGCCATGGGTGATTGATTCAACCTCCAGCTCCACTCCCCAGTTGTCAGGGGGTGGGACAGAGTTCCAGCCCTAGAATCACACTGGCAACCAGCCCCATCTGTAGGCGTGGTCCAAGTCATGTCATTAACATAACAAGAGACACCTTTGTCACTTGAGTCACTTAGGAAATTCCACAGGTGGGTTGTAGGAGCTCAGTGCCAGAAATGGGGATGAAAGCCAAACATATATAAATCACAGTCTCAACAAGTATCTCTTTTTATTTGTGATTGCCTTGTCTGGATGCTGTTGTTCAAGAAATCTAATAGGATGTTTAAAACACCTACTGGAGATTTGAGAAAAGTTCTTTCAAGTATCTAAATGGTCCAATTTGGATGAAGGTAAATAGTCCTCTCTTCAGCCAACAGAAGACAGACTGAAGGTGAAACAAAAAAAATCTTAGAATTTCCTTATTGGATTTTTGCCCTGAGTCAAGCCACACTGTCAGGCACAGAGCCTGGAACGGAGTTAGGCACTCGGTTACTATTTAATGAATCAAAAAACTTAGTGTTTGAAGAATTGCAAACTCCTGACTGATGCCTAAATGCTGGTCATTGGATTTCTAGGTCAAAAGCTGTATGTCCGAACCAAGTGGGGAGTCTTTTTCACGGGCACATGCCCCACCCCCATTAGGACGTCCTGGCCGGGTGTCCAGCCACGTGTACTTTGTGAAGTTCCTCAGGTGGTTCACATTACACACCTGCCGGACTTTGTTTCTCTATGGTTCCTGCCAGTGCTGACACCGTGATGGGTGTTTTACCTGAAATGAGAAGTTGCCTTCAGTCAAATGCCTGATTATGTAATAAGGGCTGTAAACTCTGATTCCTGTCCTTACAACTGATATGATTACTTAAGTTTATTTAAAAAATTCTTCAAATTTAAATTCAATTTGGTTAACCTGTACTGTATTAGTTTCAGGGGGTAAAACTGATATTATTACTTGAATTTAAAAGACGAAGCATCAAGTCAGCGTTTCCTCAAGCAAGGCCTGTGGAACACACGCTGTGAGATGCCCTGATGAAAACATTCCGCGGTCAAGACAGGCTCCTGAACCAAATGCTGCCAGCCCGCCCCTCAAATGAGTGAGTGACTGACACCTTAACTGTTACTGTGTGGCACTGCGTCAGTTCTGTGCTAACAAGACCCCTTTAACTCAGTGGTTCCCACATACGCTGACCCTGGAACCCTGTTATTCACGGGGCACCGCTCCGTCCTGTGGTGGGCAGCCCTGATGTGGAGCAGACAACCCGAGCCAAACTGGAATGTTCATCTCAGGATCACACCAGGTAGTCTCGTATTATACCACAGAATACAACTACGCATTTCCCTCAGCAGATCTGCACTTAATATGTAGGCCTCTGTTCTTGGGATGCAAATTATTAAAACTATCAGCTATAATTATATAATCTTTGTTAGTGATAATTAGGGTGTCTGGGTGAACAAAAATGATTTGGCTGTTAAATTCTGTTTGCGGTCATGACATTTAACAGCTTCCTCAGAAAGCAGCCAGGGAACCTTACTGTTTTTCCAGAAGTCAGTCTACATTGCTTCTACATAACCCTGCCGGGTACTCCACTGTCCTCACATAACCTTGAAAGGGAAACTGGGCTCAAAATATGGTTCTTCATTTTGGTGACTTGGAAACTCCCAACTTTAGCCTAGAGAATACTGGGAGATAAATCTCTAAGATCACGAACTACTAACTGTTACCCCAGAGCTGCCGGTGGCCATATCCCCACGTACCTGGAGCAGCCCAAAAGAATGAGGCAAGATCAGAGGAGAAATGATAGGGAGGGAACCTGAGTTTGCGTCCCCGGATCCAGTCAAGCCTATGGCTGTAGCTACCTCTGTTCTTCAAGTTCTATGAGCCAATTATTATTGTTACCGTTTTTGCTTAACCAGTTTGAGTTGTGCTTCTAATAGCACTATGAGTCATGACAACTACACCCTTCCCCAAGCTTACTGTCACCTACTAATGGCTGTCCCATAGCCAAAGACACATGTGCTTATTTGCTGTATTAAGTCAGTCTGTCGGTTAACACAGGGTGCACACCAAAGAATGCTTGGTTTCTTAGGAGGGATCAGGCATAACGGATTTGGAAAACTGTTAACAAAGGAGATGAGAAACCCATGGAGAGGAAGAGGACTGGCAGGCACCTTGAGCAAGAACGGCAAACATTTAGCTTGGAGTGAGAGGACTAGTGCCTTCTTGAGAAAGTCTTGTTGTGGGCCAGGGTGTGACACTGGGCAAGACATTTATTAACGAACAGGATCGAGGAGGGTGCGTTTGGAGGTAGAGGGGTTGGGAAGCGAAGGGACCCGTTCTGGAAGTCGTAGCCACAAGAATCTGTCTCCACATAACCACTGAATGCGAGGGGCTAGACAGCTCCCCAGAAGCGCAGTAATGGAGAGCCAAGGTGGCAGAGTTCTGTTTTCTCTGCCCTTCTTTGTGTTTTTATGTTAGGACTGATCCTTATTTGAAGGTCATAGGCTTTTTTATACAACAAGGTTCTGTTTGTAATCTTTTCCTAGGAGCACAAGCTAGGTCCCAGGAACCTCAGGGGCAGGGATGCTCAGTAACGCCGGCCCTCATCTTGGAAGACGTAGAGGCAGGACTCAATCCTGGGTGCTCGGATGGCCAGGCCACATTCCCTGAGTGCTAAATTCGAGATTTAAAATTCATTACAAGGAGATCAACCTGTGAGCTATAAGGTGCCCTGTTATGGACTGCATGGTTTTTGTGTCCCCCCAAAATTCATGTTCGAGCCCTAACCCCCACTGCATCTCTTTGGAGATGGGACCTCTAAGGAAGTGATCAGGTTAAATACGGTCATAAGAATGGGGCCCTGATCTGATAAAAGTAGCGTCCTTACAGGACACCAGAGAGCCAGCTCCTCCTCTCTCTCCTCACACACGTGTTAAGGAAACAAGTACGAGGACACAGCAAGGAGGTGGCTGTCCACAAACCGGGAAGAAAGTTCTCACCAGAAGATGAATTGGCTAGAAATCTGATCTTGGACTTCTAGCCTCCAGAACTAGGAGAAAAAACATTTTACATGTTTGAACTACCCAGTCTGTATTTTGTTATGGTAGCCGGAGCAGACGAAGACATGCGCCCCCAAAACGATGTCAGTGATGAACATAAGCAGATTAACTATAGGACACAAAAATAAAAAAAATGTCTGCTCGCCATACTTACATTATTGCTACCGCTACCTTCTTATCGGCTCCCGACCAGGGCAGCGAAGGCCTGGTCCTCAGCTCGGCCACTTCCCCCGTCTAGTACGGATGCGGCTGTAAAAGCAGAACTTCAAGGTCACCCCGGCTTCGGGATGCCACAGTCTGAGACTTGCGCTGCTTGAAGTATTACAGACTAGGGCCTCACACACAACACAATTCAATTCCAAAGTCAACAAGTTTTCCTTGAAAATAGATTTAATCTTATTCAAATTACAAATGTTCTAAGTCTCTCTCCAAAACCACCTCCAAAGTTCTCCTCTTGACATATGAAAAATTTTCTGGGGAAAAGTTTTGAAGAGAGTAAAAGAAAACATCACATTTTTTTTAGTGTTGNTTTTCCTTGAAAATAGATTTAATCTTATTCAAATTACAAATGTTCTAAGTCTCCAAAACCACCTCCAAAGTTCTCCTCTCGACATATGAAAAATTTTCTGGGGAAAAGTTTTGAAGAGAGTAAAAGAAAACATCACATTTTTTTTAGTGTTGATCCATCAAAAGGTACATAATCAAAAAATGTCAGTATCTGACCTGTCCACGAGGTGTCTGGATCATTCATCTGAAGGAAAAAGGGGAGGGGAGAATCACAGTCACCGCTGTGATTTGCGGTGCAAGAACGTTTTTATCTGCCATGTCAGTTAACACTGGCATAATATGCAAAGACCTGGGACCCTCGAGGGAAGGTTTCACGGAGCAGAGGGCAACAGGGGCAGGAACGAGGATGGGGGTGCCTTCCGACAAGACTTATTTGTGTCCAGCCGAACATTAACAGGCCAAGAGTGAAAAATCAACATTCTGTGATCAGTGACTTTACAGACAAGCTCAAGTTCTATCTGGCACCACTGACACTCCCACCGTTCTAGCTTCCAAATTCTAGGAAAAGAGAAAAAGATTCACAAAAATAGAGAAAGTAGAAACTGCTCCTTCTGTGCCTGGAGGAGTGGCGCCAGCTGCTTCGGTGCTCGTGCTGCCGAGCGCGAGGCCGGCACAGGCGGGGGTCTCTGCACCGAGCGCCGAGGGCTAGAGGCGCTTCCCCCGGCGCGGCTGACCTACTTGGCCATCTTGCGGATCATGTAGTTGAGGATGCCCCCGTTGTGGAAATAAGCGAGCTCCACGTCTGTGTCGAACCTCAGGATGGCCTGGAAGGTCTTCCCGGTATCCAGCNTTCCCCCGGCGCGGCTGACCTACTTGGCCATCTTGCGGATCATGTAGTTGAGGATGCCCCCATTGTGGAAATAAGCGAGCTCCACGTCTGTGTCGAACCTCAGGATGGCCTGGAAGGTCTTCCCGGTATCCAGCTGTGACGACAAAGAAGTAGAGGAGAACCAGTGGGGGAGGCCAGGCAGCTGTCAGGAGGGACGCCCACCCGGCCCTCAGAGCTGCCCCTGAACACGTCCGCACAGCAGCACCTGGGGGCGCGTGCTGTCCTGGCTCCCACCCAGAGTGGGTGAACCGGGGGCTGCATTTGGACAAGATCCCCCCAGCCGACTCCTCTGCACAGTAAAGCCCGCGGGGTACGAAAGATGGAGGTGACGGACACCCGAGGACCAGGTCTCTTGGGGCACCAGCTACCAGTGATGCTAGGGATGGTATTTTCTAGACCCTCTCTGGGAGCTGTGGGTTGGCAGAAGTCTCATTAAGGCTGTCCCTTAGGCAGCTGGTCCAGCTGCTGACCCTGGGACCTCAGCGCTGGGCAGCTGCCTCACCTCACCTCACCTCGGGAACTGTCACTTTTACCTTTGGGCTAATCAAACCCTGGGGCCTGCGGTGAGGCTCAGGAATGGGTGTGTCTGTTCGCATTTTGAAAATAAAAAGGTGTTTTTAGATCATGTGAAAATGTCCTGTCTCCGAGCTTCTAACACTCTTCTTTGGGCTAAAGAGAGATTGGGAGTCAGAAGAGACAGTGGGGCTGGTTGGGGTTGGGGAGTAAGAAAGGAACTGATGGTAAGTCCATGAGTAAACAGAAATAAGTCATCAATCAACAGGTGTCCTGCTGTGTTGTGAAGGCAGAGCAGGTCCAGCAGAACTCCTAGGTCTGACACACCCCTGCTGAGTGACTGTTTTCCTTCCAAATTCCACTCATTTCCTTCTCACGGGATTGGTGATGAACGCACGGTCCCGTTTACTTGGGCCTGGCACAGGGAGGTTCCGGCTTACCTTGACCTGCACTTTCATTCGTGGTGTGAGGTTTTCTGGAATGATGACGGTGTACCGTTCCCGCCCTGTGAGTCCCAGGGTGTCTGCAGTCTCCCCAGGGAGATATTCGAGGGGAATTACCCCCATTCCCACCAAGTTACTGCGGTGAATGCGCTCGTAACTCTCAGCCAGGACCGCTTTGATTCCCTGAGGAGCCAAGACAGTACATTGGACACAGTTCCCATTTTCTTTAGATCCACAGAAACTTTACAAAAGGCTTCTTAAGTTTGAACTCCTCTCACACCCCAATTCTTTATAAGTACCAATGAGTCGTTTACATAAACAGTGACTCTAGTTATAAATAACAAAGCAGCTGGTCTGAACTGACTGTCTGCAATGTACCGGCAGTATAATAAAGTGGATTCTCTCATTCCAGCCTCCACCAACCCTAGGAGGTAGATGCTACCAGCATCCTCTCTTCACCCACACAGTCAGTGGTAGTATCTGGTATTTGAACCCATGCAGCTTGACTACACACTTGGCTGCTTTGTGATACATCTCCTAGTGCACTTCCACTGTATCTGGAATCCACACCGCAAAAAAACATAAAAAATTTTTCTTTTATTTCCCTTGATGAGGTGCAGATACAAAAGACTTAACTGAAAAAAGCAACTTTCAGAACCTACTACAGAGAAAGGAAGTGATGTGCTGCTTTTGCAATTCCTGTTTCAAGAACAGGAGATATTTCGTGCACGTGTTCACTTTGAGGGGGAGGGGCAGCTTCATAAACACGTACTATGCACGTCCCTACGCTGCGTCAGGGCTGCACAGGGCTGCGGACCAGTCATCCAGCCCCCTCTGCCGTGTGGAGAGCCCAGCACTGCTGAGCGGCCCAGCCCGGGCGGCTGGAACTTGGAGCCGTTCTGTACAGAAGCCCAGGGCCTAGGCGCCTCTCTCTTGGCCTTCTTCAGCTCTTATGGTCCCCACTGGCTGCATTTCTACTGCCAGCTCCCGACCCATTCCTAAAACCCTTTCCTTTTCTGTAATTTCTCTGGTTCTTTTCAGCAGCTTCTAGAGAAGGCAGGCTTTGATATATTACCAAGTAAACAGAGAACATCTTTTGTCCCCCCCCACAGCATAAAATGGTTGATAAAAAACAAAACAAAGCCATAGGGGTGATGTTCAAAGAGATTTACCGAAGCCTGGACTTCCGGAGGGCAGCCCGCCAGACCCCGCCTCCTTTATGTACATGTGGACATCACCATATGTGGTGTTCCCCAAGGTTTAAGTTGCTCGAGCTATACATCACTGAGATTGGCACCAGCTAAGTCCTCTTACCCAACCCTGAGAATGCAAGCTGAGCAGGACTCGTCCCTGCTTTCGGGGCCAGCGGACGCTCCAGAGGTACAAGCCATCTGCTCCCTGCACCGCCCCTCCATGGGGACACCTCATGGGGCTCAGGCCCTGAAATGGCCGAAGGTTCTGAAGAGCTGCCTGTCTACATCCAGAGAGAGCTTCCTTTTCCCTTGAGGGTCTATAAGCCAACTCATGGGCAGTGAAAAGCCACTGTAAAAAGTGCACTCTCCAAGTCTGTCCAAGCAGAGGCTCCTTACTTTTACCCTCCTGTGACCCTCCTAAGGGACAACATGGGAGCAGCGGCCCGGGCTTATTGTCTTCCTGGGACAATGACCTGAAATACATCCCCGGTCCTCAACCTGCATATTATGAAAACCACACCATTTTTCCCTTAAAAAAAGACATACATACACACATTTGAAAGTAATTTCAGAGACTTCACAGACCCTCCTCCCAACTGCTCCACAGACACCCCCAAAGATCCATGGTTCCCAGAATACGAGAATGTGATCTCAGGAACCAGTTCACCTCTACATTACCCTTCACCGAGCGAGGTAAAGGCAGACCCTAGAAGCAGGAGCAGAACAAGCATCTCATGCTTTCCGGAGCCTGCCTGCTGGGATCCCTGCTCGTCACACTCACCAGGAGGAAAGGGCCCTTGGCCGCCCAGTCTCGGGAACTGCCTGAGCCGTACTCTTTGCCAGCCAGGACGATCAGGGGAAGGCCTGCCTGCTGGTACTGCTCAGCGGCATCGAACACGTCAAGCTGAGGAAGAGAAAAGCAAGGTTTACAGATGCAGCACAGAGTGTGATATGGGCCAGTGGGACCTGGTGGGAAGCACAGGCCCGAGTCAACACAAAGCCAACAGAAAACTCAACCCACAGTGGCCTGGCTTACAAATCTCTAATAACTCCATCTATTCACCCCTACCAATGAATTTTATATTCTTTTAACTGAAATGCCTAGTTTTTGTCCTGGTTTTAGAAAAACATTCAAATCCTAAGGCATCAAGGGAAAAAAAGAAAGTAGATCAGACTTTCCCCCCTCTTCCATTGATTAAACTATTTTAAAGCTTAGAAAACAGAGAATCCCACCTAAACCTGGGTTTTGACTCAGTCTCAGAGACTCAGGGATGGTCATTTGAGAAGGGTAGCAACCACAAAGAAGGTGACATGTTCTGAAATTATATAAAATGCAAACATACATACATTTATTTATTTTAGGTAGAAAGAGAGAGAGTGCGAGTGGGGGAAGGGGCAAAGGGAGAGAGAGAATCCTCGAGCAGACTCCCTGATGAGCGCAGAGCCCGGCGCAGGGCTCGATTCCAGGACCCTGAGATCGCGACCTGAACCAAAATCAAGAATCAGCTGCTTAACTAACGGGGCCACCCAGGCGCCCCAAAATGCAAACTTTTATTAGTCACCTTCTACAAGGAGGTCAAGGCAGAGACAGTAGAAACACCGGTGGAAGCACAGATCGGTAAGGGACAGGAGAGGATTAACGGATATTTTGGTATGTATGAGAAACGTCTTCACAGACAGCTTCACTTGTTTCTCACAAGAACTCTGAATCTTCTGCTGTGCCAAGACTTCATGAAGACACTGGGTATCATTGCTGGTGATATGAAACAATTGTTCTTCCTGGCTACTTAAGTAAAAAAAGAAAGAAAGAAAAAGAAAAAATCCCTCAAGAGAGGGTTTCCTTCAAAAGCAGCTCTAGAAAGGTATATAATCAACCTCTCAAGTGAGCTTTCACAAATTACTATTTCGGTGGGCTGACGGAGCCTGTGGTTAGTGGCACATGCTGTTACCCAAATCTGGGGAGCTTATAAAGCAATGGCTCCCTGCACGTTCCCTCTCTTAAGAGGAACAAAATTTGGTGGTTTCTTCCATTGTTGTGCCTCCGTATCTCCAGTATTATATTAAAACTGCCAGTTCTCCATTTCTCCAGTTTTGTTATCTATCAATTTCCTGCTTTGATGGGGATTTAGTTCTCTCTTTTTAAAAGGATTTTATTTATTTATTATTTGAGAGAGAGAGCATGCATGAGTGAAGGAGGGACAGAGGGAGCGGGAGAGAATCCTGAAGTAGATTCCCCGCTGAGCGCAGAGCTCGATTCCAAGACCCTGAGATCATGACCTGAGCTGAAATCAAGAGTCAGATGCTTAACCGACTGAACCACCCAGGCACCCTTAGTTCTCTTAACTACCATTCCGCTAGGTCCCCTCTCCCCAGCTTCCCAATATATAATTATGTCATACATTTTGGGTAAGTCAATATTTAGTGTTTGCACTACTTTGACTATGTGAATGTTATTTGTAGCTGGGTCAAGTAATGTACTCTGATTTCTTTTTCTTGGTGATTATAAAAAAATTCCACTGGAATTAATAGTTTTCTTTTTGTGTGTGTACTTACCTATTTCTATGTCCCAGTCCATCAATTAATCCCCAAACACTCTGCCTAAAGTACAAACCTTCTCTAAAGACATTCAAATGTATCAGGCAGTCTGTCATTAAAAAATCTTTTCCAAGGGGGCGCCTGGGTGGCTCATCAGGTCATAATCTCAGGGTCCTGGGGGACTGAGCCCTCCCTCTGCCCCTCGCTCTGCTCATGCACTCTCTCTCACATAAATAAAATCTTAAAAAAAATAATAATAAAAAAAGTAAAAATCTTTTCCATGGAATCTCTCTCCTGGAGCTTCAGTCCTACTCTAATTTGGACTGATTCTTCTCTAGAGATGGTGCATTCCTGTAACGGAAGAATCTTTCTTCACCAACATCCTGGGGATTCCCTGCATTTCCTTTTCCTGAATCTTCCATCTTCCCCTTTTTTGGCTTATTCCCTCATTTTGGTAGAAAGCACTCACCAAGTGGCTTCCTGAGACAGGGACTGAGGAGTATCTTTAAAGCTTTTGAATCTGAATGTGTTATTACTTTAACACAGGACATGGGATTTTGGTGTACAAGCCAGTCTAAGTTTCCAGCATTGGTTTGAGCACTGCTGATCCCCAGCACATCGCACAGAAGCTGTTTTTCCCTCTTCGGAAGTTTCTAGATCTTCCCCTTATTTCTGCTGTTCCTAACTTCACACCGATGTGATTTGGAGCTGGTCTTCCATAATCATGTGGGTATTCAGTGGCTGTCATGTGGAGTCGGATCTTGCAGTCGGGGAATTTTCCTTGTGTTACTTCCCGGATAATTTCCTCTCTTCTCTTCTTAGCATCTCTGTTTAGTCAGATGCTGAGTCTCCTTTTAGTCTTTAATTTTCTTATACTTTCTATTTTTTCCTTTGTCTTTCTGTTCTATATTCTGAGAGATTTTCTCAACTAATCAACTTTTCCTATGAAATATTTTGGGGGCTTTTTTTTTTAACAGCCTTTTTTTCTTTCTAAATTACTATTAATTTTTTATCAAGAGCCCTTTGTTGTCCTTTGATTACGCCAACAGAAAATCATTTCATCACTCTGAGAAGATAATCTTTTTTTCGTTTTCTTCTACTCTTTGCATTATCTTTCTTTCCCTTCCCCTGTGCCCCTCACCCCCCATTCTTTGTCTAAGTCTATCTTTCAAGTTCAAGGCTTGGCTCAAATGTCTGTTCATCTCTGATTCTGTCTCCTTATTTAAGATGAGGCCCTGAACTTCTGACCAGAAGTTCTGTGTCATGACAGGGCTTGTAAATACGTGAGGTTCACTATGACAGTCAGGACACTGGAGGCCCCCCCAGTGTCTACACTGCACATCTTTCCCCTTGTCTCTTGGGCATTCCACCACCTAACTGTATCTTTAATAGTCTGTTTACCTTCCTTGCTCTTCACTGCACAACTACCTACTGGCACTGACTTTATGTTGGGTCCTGGTGATCAGTGATTACCTATGAAGGGTTTGCTTTACCAAAATATAATCTGTTACAAGTGAGGTGGTGTGGGTGGTGGCAAACTGCACTGATGTTGGAGCCAGACTACTTGGGTTTTGTTTTGAAGACTGATTGATTGATTGATTTTAGTGGGGGAGGGGCAGAGGAAAAGAGAGAAACTTAAGCGGACTCCACACCTAGCGTGGAGACTGTTGTGGGGCTCGATCTCAGGCTTCTGAGGTCTCGACCTAAGCTGAAAGCAAGAGTTGGATGCTCCACCAACTTAGTCACCCAGGTGCCCCCAGACTCCCTGGGTTTTAATCTCCATTTTTATTATCTTAAAAGATGGACAGTTATCTCCCTCAAAGGGTTGTTATGAGGATTAAATAAGTCAACATAGGCAAAGAGCTTAGAACAGTACGTGGGATGTAGTAAGTTCCATGTAAGTACTGGCTGTTATTATTTTAAGTAAGTCAGGAGGGTGATTTCTCAAGTAACTTAAACAGTTCTCAAGCAGCATTACAGCGTCCATGTTTTATACACGTCATTCCATTTAAGCTTAAGCCTCAGAGCCTTACAGGATGGATATCCTACTTTGCAGGTCAGAAAAATGAGGCTCAGAGAGGGCAATAACTTGCTGAAGGCTCCAGAGCCGGTAGGTTGGACTCAAGGCGCAGGCTCTCCCACCTCTCACAAGCTGCTTCCCTCCCCTCTGGGAACGAACAGTGCCAACCGTGACAGGCCAACTGAAAATGGCTCCCGTCAGGACCCAGGCAGGCCTTCGCAGGCCTTCGCGGGCCTCTACGTTCCTTCTTCTCCTCATGGGATGGGGACTTAAATTAAATGCTAATAAAGTCACACAATAGCACCTGTTGGTAAATATCCTCTACGTTAACCTGGAAGTTCCCCCTCAAATACTCTGACCGGATGACATTTCACCCAGAGGCTTTGTAAATTCAACTCCTAGGAAATGAGGTTTAGTTACATCATGAAGCAGGACCTCTAAGCAGGAAGAGAAAGCTGTAAAACTTTAAAGGGCATCTCTACCCGTGATGAACTCTCTCGAAACAAGAGGTAGCATGGGGCTATGAAGAAAAAATGAGACCCAAAGGAAAGCGACTGTGTAAATACCCAACCACGCAGAGCCTGACAAAGACACAGTACTCACAATTTCTCCAGAGGGCAGATGTATCGTCTGTGGTGCCTGCTTGTTCAAAAATTTGTTTAATAAGCGAATGTTGGCAAACGTCCCCCGTGCCATGATGGCATCATTACCTCGGCGGGAGCCATAGGAGTTGAATTCTCGTGGAGTCAAGCTAATAATGCAAACAGGAAAGGAGTTAGGTTAGTGAACTGAGCAAAGATAAAACTTAGCTTCCATCAAGAAAAGAGAGAAACCACAGACCTAGATATCTAAGTCTACCAAGCATCGCTCTCCAAGGCAGGAAAGCTGTTCCTGTATCTTCTGCTGAGGGCAGAGTCAGAGGTCAGAGGTGGGGCAAGGAAAGGGGGAAATCAGCATTCTCCCAGGGTCAACTGCTAGTTTTATAAATCTGGGTAGAAAAACCAAGAGGAACTCTAATGAGTATTTATTTTACTGATTCAGTTGGGTAGCCTAGAAAGCTTCACAGAAGATGAAATATAAAAATGGGTAAGAAAAAGGAAATCAAAAGAGTAATCAGTGTGGGCCAGTCAGGTGGAGCCACGAGTGATGGCAACATAAAATACACTCTGTGAACAAACCGGAAGGAGGTATACATTTGTCCCCAAGTCATCAAGAACTCAAGGTACTGGGCAGACACATGAATGGCAACATGATTTACAATTTTCATGAGATAAAAATCAGAGTACTGCCGAAGAGGCAGAACAGCTCTTCCTGGTCCTGAAACAAAGAAAAATCCTGTCTGTGGGCCCAGTGAAAGGACACTTTATGACAGCAGGACCATCTTACAATTAACACAGCGATCAGCTCACTGGGCTGTTTCTTAAAATGCTAGGACGTGTGTGTGAGGGGTAATCTGATCTCACAGTGAGATGTGATCTAGAGATTGAGAGAGGTTAGGCTTCAGGGGCAGGTGAGCGTGTCTACAAACTCCTGAAACTGTATCCCGAATATGTTGAGGATATGTGCACTTTTCCGGGAAAGTATGATACTTCTTTTCATTCAATTCCCTAAAAAGTCCATGTCTCAAAAGTGTCAACAATCACCAACCAAAAAAAGTATTGGTCACTGCTTGTTTCCTTAGTTTCTTTCTCCAGCCTCAACCTCTATGTTTCTCTGTTTGTTTGTGAATCCTTTTCTCCTATTCATTCATTCATTCATTCATTCAAGAACTCTTTATTGAGCACCAGCTATGTGCTAAGAACTGTTTTCGGGGCTTGAGGATGAAGATTCCTGCCTTTGCAGGGCTTACATTCTAAAAGGTGGAGACAAAGAAATAATCATAATACAAAAATGAGCATCTTACATAAGTGTTACTAGATTGTGGTTAATAACTGAGGGGAAAAAAGTAGATCAAGACGAAGGGAACAGGAGTACGGTGGGTGGGGGTGATCTCATGGAGGAAGACTTGAACTGGCAAGGGAGTTAGCTGGACAGATATTTAGGGGAAGAGCATCCAAGAGGAAAAAACAGCCAGCTCAACCAAAGGCTCTCAGGCAGAAGGGTATTTGGCCTTGCCCGGAACATTCAACAAACAAGGCAGCCGCCAGTGTAGCTACAGTGGTGTGGGGGAGGGGGAAGAACAGGGATTCGCTGACCCCTCTCAAATATCACCTGTCCTTGTTTGCTCAATGATGCACTTAGGTCTCCCATTCAAAGTACAGTCATGTCCTTTCACAATCTTACCACAGGTGTCTGTGTGCAGGAAGTCCTTGTACCTTTAATACAGCTGTCGCCCCATGTTAAAAAAAAAATCTTGAGATAGACCCGTGTGCATCCCCTGCCCTAGAGGTGGGCTAGGTTCCGAGACTCACGGCACTCCCATCTCTGGGGAACGTGCGATACTTTTGCTCTGAAGGTGACTGTCGCATAGGGCGCACCAGGAGGGGGCAGAGACTGAGTGAGGCTCAGTAGGTCCGAGGGGCGTGAAGAAAACACCACAGCCACCAGGGAAGTGAGATGGGGCCAAGGCCGTCTCCCTCTCCCAGTGACCGAAAAAAAAAAAAAAAAAGGAAAGAAGTAAAGAAAGAACAAAAAAGGTGTTGGATTTGTTCTTAGATTAGCTCTGGGCCCATCCCTGAAGACGCTGATACGGGAGGTGCGGACAGAAGCCAGGAATGTTTCTCTTCCAGAGGATTCTCGTGGAACGTCCGATCTGGCACGGACTCCGATCACTGTCGGCGTATTAGAGCACAGTAGGTAATACGGTGCAGTCCCCGTTAAAGTCGGTCTGTGACCGAAGGACCGGTCACTGGACGCATCGGCAGCAGCGCAGGGCAGGGGACACTCCCGCCGAGTACGCCGCCGGCGGAGAGCAGGGCCCGGACTCCAAGGGGGACACTTGCGCAGAAGGAAGGTCCCCTCTGCTGGGGTTCCTGTGCTGACGGAACCTCCCAAGGACGCTGGGAAGCAGCACACAGAACGGATGACTGGTTTTCAAGCCTCAAGGTCTGATGAAAAACCAGTGTCTGATTCAAAAGAGAACATGTGAAAATACTGGCCTCACTCACTCCATTTTTGCCTTGCAGTCTTTCTTCCCCTCACACTTACCCTCTGTTAGTTAAGTAGCGAGCGGCGGGGCTGTTTCTCGCGATATTTCCAGCCGGAGAGATGTGGTCAGTTGTCACGGAATCCCCCAAATTTAACAGCACGTAGGCATCCACTATAGACTTAGGGGGCTGGATATCCAAAGTCTAGCAAAGAATACAGCAAGTTAGCGCCGGCTCAGGTTTTCTCCAGCAAGTCTCCAAGGGAGTCTCCACAGTTTCCACGGTCTTCCGTGGCCCTGAACCGGATGACAGACCTACATCGTTGCACAGAAAATTCTAGGTTTTTTCATTTTATCAGGGGTGCTTAGAGAAGCTAGGTGAATTTACTCAAAACATTCACATCCCACCCTTGAAGGGAGGCAAAGTATTGGGACTATTCCCTCAAAAGACACAGAGATGCAGCCGCAAATGACCTTCTCTGTGTCCACATCCAGGGAACTCAGATGCTGAGGACAGCTAGAACCCTGACTTCTATTCCCCTCCTCTTCCCACCCAGGGGAGCATAGACTCCTGATCATCAGTCATCAGTAAGATTTCCCTTGTTGTTTTGAGTATAAGGTTTTTTGTTTTGTTTTGTTTTGTTTTTTTTAAAAGATTTTATTTATTTATTTGACAGAGATAGAGACAGCCAGCAAGAGAGGGAACACAAGCAGGAGGAGTGGGAGAGGAAGAAGCAGGCTCATAGTGGAGGAGCCTGATGTGGGGCTCGATCCCATAACACCGGGATCACGCCCTGAGCCGAAGGCAGACGCTTAACCGCTGTGCCACCCAGGCGCCCCATTGAGTATAAGGTTTAAATCTAGCAGGCCCAGGGATGTTTTGCTGGGACAGTCAGTCCTCAGACTATTCTGAGTCTATGTCCAGGTGGTACGGGACGGCCACGGCGTGTCTGCACAGCCACAGGACTGAGACGCTGCAAGCCCACTAGAGCCGAATACCCCAGCTTCTCAGAACTCTCCCCAGTATTGTCTGCTTGGGTTTGTAAAGCTTTCAATGGAATGTGCAGTTAAAGCAAGAGTAGAAGGTAATCAAGTAGACTTTATAAAGAAAGAAACATTTTGAAAAACTTATTTTGTTAAAATAAAAAAGTCATACCAGGTTTTCAAAGAATGGCGGCGACTTAATGTATGTAGATTTGGGATTCCAGCAATATAGCTTGTCCGATGGGGCTGCTAAGGCATTCCAGCTTTCATTCACGGTCTTACAAACAATAAAAAAGATAAGAGAAAGAAAAGCAAATCTAATCACATTCCACTCTAAGGAAAGTTTGACATGTAAGCAGAAACTATATATTCTAAGAGCACAATAAAAAATCATTCTTAGCACAGTACCCTCTAGGTACGCCACGTGAAAGTCAAAGACAGACGCCATGATTTCCCTGATATGTGGAATCTAAAAAACAAAACTAACAAACAAGGCACAAAGAGATCCATAAACACAGAGAACTAACTGATGGTTGCCAGAGGGGAGGGGGGGTGCGAGGCTGGGCAAAAAGGGGTCCAAGGGAGGAGGAGGTACAGGCTTCCAGTTACGGAATGAAGAAGTCATGGGGATGAAAAGGTACAGCGTAGGGAATTCAGTCAACGGTATTGTAATAGTGTAGAATGGTGACAGACGGTAGCTACACCTGGGTAATGCACAGGTGTCCGATCACGATACCGTACACCTGAAACCAATGTGACATTGTGGGTCAACTGTACTTCAGTAAAACCAAACCAAAACAGTTCTTATTCTAGTCACACACAAGGGCTCCTTTACACTAAGACGTCATGCCAGATGACTTAAAAATACATATACACTGTGACAGGCAGCCTCGAAGATGGCCCCAAGGACCTGCCCCCGACCTTCCTGGCATGCACACCCTTGAGCGATCGCTTCCTGCTGAGTGTGGGCCGAGCCTGGCGACTCGTTTTCAAGATCAGGTTATAAACAGACTGCCTTTTGTCTCTCTCACCCTTTCCCCCTTGCTCTGATGGAAGCCAGGACCATGCTGTGAGCTGTGAAGAGACCCCTGGGCAAGGCAATGGGGGAGGCCTCTAGCGAACTGAGGGGAACTGAGGCCCTCAGTCGGACAGCTGTGAGGCATTATTATCCTGCCAACAACCACTCGGGTGGCCTTGGAAGTGGGCCCTCCCCCAGCTGAGCCTTCCCATGAGCTGCGGCACCAAAGGGCACCTTGGCTGGAGCCTTGTGAGGGCAGAGGCGCCCAGGTGAGCCACACATGATTTCTGATCCGCAGAAACCATGAGATTTAATAAGCGCGATTTCTAAGTTTTGGGATAATTTGTTGCACAGCAGGAGATAACTTATCCATAGACATAATATAACTTAGGAGACAATAATCCAGATTGTACCAAAGGGGAAATCATTTACTCTCTGAAGATTTGGGGAAGTAGATGTCCAGGTCACGTGGACCCTGGATAGCAAGTGACAGCTGCTAAGCATTAAAGTCAGCTTGAACCGTCCACGGGGCCATGACCTCAGCCTTTGGAGAAATGCATTTAACCCAGCACCCAACAAACTTGCTCGTACCATGTCCCGATGTGCAACCTGTGGGAGGGCATAATGCACGAATATGATCCCCATCGGACCCTCTTCCCCAGAGAGTCTGCTCTCTTACGTCAAACCCAAGCCCCAGTCAGCGTTCCTTTGGTCAGCCTAACACAGAGAGCAGAGAAAGGAATAACATCTAAGGGTCTTGGAAAACGATACTGAGCCCCACACATTTTCTCCCTATTTGTCAAATGCACAGAAAGGTTTATTTATTTCAGTAGTTTGTGCTTTTTCCTCAGTGGCTTTTTAAATTTTTTTAAGCATCCAAATAATTCTGAGAGGTGCATCCATCCAACGAACGCTACCTCAGTGACATTCTAGGGTGACACCAGGGATCCTCAGCCACAGCTGACGTAACAGCCAGGGGTCTGAGGAGGGGGGTTATGGAGAGCTGGCTAGGAATCACACCCAGCCTGAGGCCTCTCTGCTTCGGGCTGCGGCCAAATCTGGGGCCTTGTCCAAATCTGGGAACGTCTGGGAGTGTGGGGTGTGTGAAAATGTAAGTAAGTCACAGGAGAAAAGGACTGAGAACCACTTCTTTTGTTATCTGAAGAAAGAAATGTGACTTTCTTTAGTGTCCACTGTCATCGGCCTCGGGGTCTGCAGAGATGCCACAAAGGGGTGGCTGTCCCCTGGACCCGTGAGGGCAGAGCGGGTGGGGACTTACCTCGATCTTCTGGTAGACCTCCCTAAACATGCCAGGGATCACGTACTGCCGCTCCACTGCCTGGATCTCATCTCTGGTTGGCCAGATGTCTTTCAGAAATACCTCTTGTCCCTTTGCATTGACCCCTGCGGAAAACAAGTTAATTAAGGAGAACAACTGCATTTAATACCCCATTTTCATGAATCCATCCAATCAAATCCCGTTCTCCATGGTAGACACGTTCTGTGAAGTCCATGCAAACTCTGTGTCGTGAAGCGTGAATCCCTGGGGCCGGGGGATGTGTTAGGCTCCTGACAGGCTTTCCTCACAACGTTTTTGGCGCCCGATCAACACGTAACCTCGCTTTATGTGTGCTTTGCTTCAAGACAGCTTACCTAGTACATCTTGCTCATGCCTTAATGCCGAAGTCCCAGCCAGCAGCACTACAACTCATGCCTTGAACAAAGTCTGCCTCCCACAGGGCACCCCCAGCCTCCTCGGCTTCCGTACTCTAGACGGCACTTTGGCACTAGGCTTGGGGGCTGTTTTAAAAAGTGAAATCACCATGGAGCGCCTGGGTGCCTCAGTAGTTAGGCATCTGCCTTCGGCTCGGGGCGTGATCCCAGAGTCCTGGGATCGAGCCCCACATCGGGCTCCTCCGTTGGGAGCCTGCTTCTTCCTCTCCCACTCCCCCTGCTTGTGTTCCCTCTCTCGCTGGCTGTCTCCCTCTCTGTCAAATAAATAAATAAATAAATAAAATCTTAAAAAAAAAAAGTGAAATCACCAAAACCACAAAAATGTGGAAAAACATGGCACTACACAGAGCATGGACAGGACACGTGTTTACAGTATGAGAGATGAGAGGAGAAGGCAGAGCCCTGCCTCGTTTGGCTGCAGCTGAGAACGCGCACATGGAGTGAAGTCTTCACCCCTCTGTACGTGTCCGGAAATGGCCATGGAGGCAAGACAAGTCTTGATTTGGGGGCTAAAGAACATTTTAGTGAAGAGGCAAATTTGCAAATATCCAGTCCACACACAATGAGCATCAGCTATAGCTCTAGTGTAATTTCAACTGAAGGGGTGCTATTCTCATATTATTTAATCTACCGAGAACAGATGGAGGAGGACACAGCGACCTCCAGAGGAAAGGAAACAAAGCGTCATTTCTCCAGATCTGGGGAAGGTGAACTACCTGGGACGTGTTCCTACATTGGATACGTTAAAACAGTGCCCCGCATTAGATCAAAGCAGGAGCTAGAAACAGAACTGGGGAAGAAGCCAGAATAGCATGCTCTCTCTGACTTTTCGGATTTATTTCTTTTTGTCATCCCTCGTCCTTCAGTCGATTCTTGTCTGTTCCAGTTCTGTCTTCGCCATGTATGGGGGAAAAAAGAAAAGACTCTCCTCATCTTTGTTAGTTCTATGCCTCGTTATTTATTAACCAAAGTGGTTACTTTCCCTACAGTACTATTTTCAAGTTCACCAGAAAACAAACAAACAAACAAGGACAGCCACACAACGGACATCTTACCCAGTGGCTCCTTCTCAAAGTTGATCCTGACGGTCCCAGCAATCGCATAGGCTATCACCAAGGGTGGAGAGGCTAAATAGTTGGCCCGGGTATTGGGGTGGACTCGACCTTCAAAATTCCTGTTCCCAGAGAGTACTCCAACAGCGACCAGGTCTCCCTGTGTCCGGCAAGAGAAAGATCAGGTCACATGGAGAAGGGGCTGCCCAGGCTTTTGTCTTAGACCACCTGCTGAACTCTCCCATCATGGGGGGAGTTCTTTAACCTCCCTTTCACCTGGTCCTCTGCCTGTGGGGAGAAGAGCACACATGGGTATCCTTGGGGAGACACTCTGGGTCAAAGGACACCGAGAGACATGGTTTCTGCTCCCGAGGAAATCACAGGTGCGTCACAGGGCAGCCTCCTGGTGATTTCGCCACCCAGGGCCTGAGAGCAGGAGGGAAAGTCCAACAGTTGAAAGCTAAAGGAAACCACACTGACCCCTATTGTTCCGTGATTCATGCAAACCAAATCGTGCTTCTCAACGCTACAGAATTTATGGGACAAAAATCAAGCCCATGCAATGTAGTTTTGATTGCACTGTTTGCGTGGAGACACGTGTGACTCTGTGCCAGTTTTCAGATGACGAGGGACACACAGCTCCGGAGCCATCTGTAGTCCAAGAGCCCATGCGTGCCAGGCACTGTGCCAGGTCCTTCACACCCAGTCATCTCTGTGCTCACAACTCTGCGAAACAGGTGCTATCATCACCCCCAATTTATAGCTGGGAAAACTGAGGCACGAGGTCGAGAGCTAGTCAGGTTAGCTTGACACCGAAGACCATACGTCTAAACACATCCCCTGCTGTGCTGGGTCTTCCTGAGATGGCCAGCGTTCTGGTCGCACATCATATGGAAAGAGCCAACAGCTCCGAAGCCCCACAGACTCCTTGACCATTACCTGCGTGATGGCTTCGACCACAGGTTCGGGTAAGGGCCCACTGTTGCCGATGCAGGTCATGCAACCATAGCCCACCACGTCAAACCTAAGCGCCGGAAGAGAAGCAGGACGGAGAGTGAGTCTCAGCAAGCCGCTGTGCTGGGGACAGTTCTAGAGACTTCTGATTTAAATCTACTCACCAGCTGACAAGACTCATTAGATACCATCAGATAAGCTGATGTGTGTTACAAGGTAACACCGTGAGATACACGTGGAATAAAAAACAACAGAAGCGATGGTGTGAAAGAAAATTCCTCCTCACCCAAGCTGGGACAGATACGGCATGACGCCGCTCTCTCGCAGGTAGTAGGTGACCACACCGCTTCCAGGGGACAGGCTAGTTTTGATGTAAGGCTTCACGTTCAGGCCGGCATTCACAGCTTTCTTTGCTAACAGTCCTGTGAAATGGTAAACACCGACACAGTGTGGGGTGGCCACCCACTCTAGGTGCCAGGGCAGGTTCAGGAAAGAGACCCACCCCTTGGTCTACGTCACCTGCCACCCCTGACAAAGCCCCGTCCATGGCGCTGTCTGCGATCTCTGCTGCCTAGCCCTAATCAACAGCTCGCTGGCCCAAAGTCATTTACACGAATGCGGTAAACTCAAAATGGAAACGAAAAGATAGGCTTTTTTTTTTTTTTAAGAGATAAACCTAAAAACATTTAGGAATATATTACAGAATAAGTTTTTAACTTTTGGAGGGTGAAGCAATCTTTCTAATTACATTTTATTTGGATGGAAAAAAATTGGTAGGGCCCTTTCTTAAAGGATATGAACTGTGTAATGGTTGGTGAGGAGTGCAGTCAGTCTAGAGGAAAAATCTAGTCCCCAGGTGTTTCTTTTGAAGTAGAAAATCAAGCGCTCTAGGCCACTGGGATTTTGGCAAATACAGAGACTGTTACAGAGACACCGGGTGCTCTCTTAGGACAGGTCACAGAATTTGGAAAGAAATGAGTGGGGGTAAAAAGGCACAAGAGGCTATAGACAAGCTGATGACTTGTCTTAGAGACTTGTTTGCTCCAGACACGAAAAGCTTATTAGGGATCGACAGATGAATTCTTGGACGAAGAAGGTTTTCCTTATGTACTTGTGCACTTTATAAAAAGGAACTCCTCGATGGATGATCTTTGGTCTATGGGGTCTATGGATGATCAAAAAATCTGGACATGAAAGAGACTTCTAATAGAACTCTGTACATAAATATTAACTATTGACCAGAACTGCGCAACAGCCAAATTAAGTTTTATCAACTAGTGCCCTGTGTCCTAATTCAGATGCACTTACAATACTTCTAAGACAGACTGAAGTCCACTGTACAAAAACTATCAGGGGTTTTACAGAGACTAATCTGTGAACTGAAAACAGTTTTTTTTCTTCTAGAGTCTGACACAAGATTCTAAGCTTTACCAGAAATTCATTTTTTTCTTTCCTCTAGTTATTTTCTGCGTTAATTCTAAAGACTAGTATGCATTATCTGTATTCTACTTTAAATAATTTTGCTTTGGACACCCGTTATTGTGTAAACACTTCTGGGCCAACAAATCTCTGCATCTGGAAAAGACAAGGTTCGGGGAACTATACGCAGATTCAGGTAAGCCCCAGGATCATGTCTTAAAAGATTTCCGCCCACGTGTCCACATCAGCACGGGGAGGGATTCAGATGCACTCACCGGCTCCTAACATCACGGATGGGTTACTGGTGTTTGTGCAGCTAGTAATGGCAGCGATGACCACAGAACCATGAGTAAGGGTGAATTCGCTATTATTATAGATAAATGTCTTATGGTCATTATGATGGTCCAGAGCAACCTGGAATCCTTTAAACCCTTGCTGTGGGAAGAAAAAAAAATGCAAGAAAAAAAAAACCACAGTGAAATGTTCTCACTTTAGAAGAAAAAAGAAATACCTTGGTAACTATAATTTTAAAAGCCAATTTTTAACAAAACATAAATATCTCAGCCAGTGAACTCTGAAATGCTATACAGAAAAATCAAAGTCCTCTTTATTGTTTTTAGATTTTTTTTTTTTTGAGAAACAGAGAGTGCGCACAAGCTGGGGGGAGGGGTTGAGGGAGAGGGAGAAGCAGGCTACCACTGAGCAGGGAGCTGACATGGGACTCGATCCCAGGACCCTGGGATCATGACCTGAGCCGAAGGCAGATGCTTAACTGACTAAGCCACCCAGGTATCCCCATTATCTTTAAATCTTAATAAAAGGCAGTCATAATTTCTGACTCTTACTCTGCTTTGAAGTCCTATTAACAATTACTTGTTTCTCATTGCAAAAATGAAAATGCTACAATTACAAATTTAGTTCCAAGTTAGTCTAATTAAACCTGATGACATTATTGTAGAGTTTCATGGATATGAACCAAGGCCACTGATTCTAACATGATGGAATTTAGAAAAAGGTGTCCTTTTGGCCAGATTCGACTAATCATGGTCAGTAAGGCTAATCAAATACAGCTGAACATTTATTTGGTATCATGCTCGTGGCCCAAGAATAAAACTTATCACATATCTTAATCATCATTTGGGGAGATGTTCATCGAAAATCTACTGCGTACGAGATGTTATGCTAGGTACTTTGTGGAGTACAAAGGTGATTCTGACACAAATCCTCTACTCAAATATACAGTCCAATAAAGGAAGTCAGCCCTGCAAATAATATAAAGGACCAGCATGTAAGTTTAAGAACATGGATCCCATCCAAGGGTTTCAGATCAAATGCCATGAAGGTTCAAACGAGGGACCAATGACTTTCTGCTATGAGATGTGAGGCCATGCTGTGGAGACTGATGGACCCCGACATGCAGGGAGGGGGCGGAACCATGCAGGTGGGTGGAGGCAGGGCATGAGTGAAAGTACAACAGCCAGAAAAGCTGGGGCAAGTCGAATGCACAGTGTGATGAGAGTCATACGAAAAGCAGATGTGCTTTTAAAAAGGTGGGCTGAGTTGTGTTCACAGACGGTAAAGGGCTCTAAGGAAGCTGCGTGGCTCTTGGCTAATGGGAGAGGCACCAAGGACTTCATGATGGAGAGGAAATGCCCTCAGCGTCAGGCTTCGGGAAGCTTCATCATTGGTGGGTGGAAAGCAGCGAGGGCTCTAAGACATGGGGTGTGGCCTGGGTCGGGGGACTTCCACCTGCTTCTCCCCGGCCCCTACCTTGGCTCCGAGGCAGCTCTCAAAGTCCTTTTTCATGTCAGTCACGGCAACTTTGTCCTGAGGCCTTTTTGGTCCACTGCAGCAAGGCACGACCGTTCTCAAATTTAATTCCACAACCTGTCCACCCAAAAGAGAAGGAACTCAAGAACTGACATCGTACCCTCAGAGAGAAAACGCAAGCTGGGCCAGAGAACCAAAAACACCACAACCACAACAACAAACTAAACCATCACATTCATAAACAAGGACTCAATGTTCTTCATACTTTAGGAATGAATTTCCAAAGATCAGGATGGGCACGTAAGTGGTGTGGAACAGGTAGGGAACCTTGTCACCTCTCGGAGAGACCAGGGAATGTGCTGAGCTGCTGGCCATCGTTTTCTAGGCATTCATCTTTGCAAAGCAGCTAATGCATCCTTTCTAATGCCTAGCGTAGTCTGAGATGGGTTTTCTACGAAAATGATACATAAACCATTGTACTTTTTTCTAAAATGTACAACTGGTGGGATGCCACCATTCAGTCATCAATGCCAGGCAATGGGCCTGGGTCTAGTTGAGTATTTCCTTCCCTCAGTATACCATGAAACAAAACCGGGCTCCCACATCTAGGTGACCCTCTGGGCTTGCCTGTCAAGAAAAATATGGACTCAGTTTGCCCCCCAGAAAATGAATGAAGGTAAGTCACTGGATAAACCAGAACTAATTGCTCTGCTTAACCCCCATTTCTTTTCCATCTACAGTGATGAGCTGAGCCTTTAAACAGCCCCGCTCCCGCTGGTGAAGCCCTTCTTCAAAGGTCTTCCACATGAGGGGAGTCAATCAGTAGGTCGGAAAGCGGGCACACACTCAACCTAATGGCCAGGAGAAAAGGAAGAAATCATTTTATGTTTATAATTCCTTATCTTCTTAATTGTTTCAGTCTTTTACAGCCTTGTTCTTCTGTGATGACTTGGCAGTGACTAATTTCCTACAAGTACGCCCCCTCAGACAAAAACATACACAACTAAAATCACAGCCTCAAGGGAAAGGAAATGCACTCTCTCATACCTGGGCAAAGTCTGGGTCTTGAGAGGAGTCACTGAAATCCCGAAACATTCCTACAGCTTGAAGATACTTTTTCATCTGCTTTACTTTTTCTTCATCACGACCTAAATGGGTATTTTAAGAAATAACAAGTAATAGAGGTTAATTACTGCCTCCACCAGCAATTACACAAGTAAGGTGAATTTCACTTATACACACTAAAAGCTTTGCTGGTATTTCGACTTTCTGTCTAATACTCTGACTCTCTGGCTGATGCTGCTGTTTACTAGGGGTCTTTAACTGATCTGGACTATTTTCTGAAGCAGATTCTGGTCCTACCTGTAAATACTCCCCCTCTCTTTGGTCATCGTCCTTCATTCAGAGGACCTCAGGCTTAGGTCATTATGAGAGCACACCTTCGTTAGTAAGATGACTTGCTTCCCGTCAAATAACTAGTAGAAGAAGACCAGTACAGACACCGAGGCTTCCAGAATACCTGAGTTCTTTCTATTGGCCGCACCATGTCTATGTCATAGCTTTTGAAATCCCAACAACCATTTTGATTCCATAGAGAAAAGAAAAATAAATAAATAAATAAATGTGACCCTGTGCACTCCGAGGGACAGAGGCAGAAGGCAGCGCTCTGATCCTCCGAGTTCCATGACGCCTGACCCAGGGCCTTCTGCTCTCACAGGTCTGCACTTACCTGTCTGCACCAGGTACTTGACGCTAACGTCATCAACCGGGAAAAAGGCAGCAGTGGCTCCATACTCTGGACACATGTTCGCGATCGTAGCTCGGTCAGCAATGGACAACTGGGCTACTCCTGGCCCAAAGAACTCCACAAATTTGCCCACTACCCCCACCTGGCGCAGGTGCTGAGCAGCAGAACAAGAGAAAAGCTTCAGACTTAACAGCCCATCTTTCAAATGCAGAACTAGCACTTTGTAATTCTTATAAACTAGCCTGGTGAGTAAACATAAAAGATAAACTGGCCCAACATATTTTTGATTACTTTAAAAAATAAAATTTAAAAAGTAATGCTAACTAAATATGCGGAATTTAGGATTGGATTCTGGAACAGAAAAGGGTCATTACTGAAAAAACTGGAGAAGTTTCTAGTTTAGTTAATAGTGTTGTACCAAGGTTCTTCATTTTGATTAATGTACCATGGTTATGTGAAATGTTAACCTTTGGGGAAGTTGGGAGAAAGGTAACAGGAACTCCCTGTTTTATCTGTATTTACATCAACTCTCCTGTAAATCTAAAATTATGTCAAACAATTATGACCAAAACAAAAAACAAAACAAAACAAAAAAACGAATGCCCAAAACACAACTAACATTGATAAAAGTTTTCCACAATGAGAAGGACTTTTTCTCTAATGAGATCACTGGAAGCACCTAGAAGTGCTAAAAATTAAATAAATTCTTTCACTCTAGTCTTGTGTTAGTTGAGTAATTAAGAGGCTTATTTTCAAGGGTATAATGAACACATTTCCTGAACAAGTTAATTTTAACCAAAAGATCTAGCCAGTCTGACTCCCATCTCTTTTCCAGACATGCCATCAGCCAGGGCTGGGGCCTCCATGGCTCACTTGGCCCTGCATGAAGCCAGTTTCACCAACTGTGTGGACAACGACACAGACAGGCTCTTTAGATTAGGTGGGCTTCTGCTAAATTCTGTGGGCAAGTTCTACGTTATTCTACATTTGAAGAACAATGCACAGATATCTGTGATAAACTACAGTATTCAAATAAATGCAATTCCAAATTCCATAAAGATTATATCACAAGGAAACATTTTTTGGCCTTTAACAGGATAGTAGCTATCCCTAACACTCCAAGCCTCCTAACTATACAACCAGAAAAAAATACGTTTGTGATAATAAAAAAGTATCACTTTCCTAATAATCTTGCAAAATGAAACTCTTGTCCTTTTGCAAAGCAAGCAAACCACACACACACACACACACACACACACACACACACACACACATTTCTTGAAAAAGCTAAAGAAAAAGAAAAAAAAGTACTATTTCCAGCTTGGAGAAACATCTGTTAAAATAATGTAACTTCGAATACAGAGAAGGGAATTAAAAAAGTCAGACATTAAATTCACAGAAGCAGTTTGTTATTTACATAAAGAAGAACCGTGTGGAAAAATATAGTCAAAGTATAAACACGCGCTTGGGAATGAGTCTTACAACCTTGGGATAGCGGTTCTTTCTAGGAATGCGGAGGATGGCCTTAGCCATAAATATTTCATTTTATTTCTTAAAAAAATATACCCACAGGGAGAGCTCGGAAGCAAATGTGGCAAAATGTTACCATCTGTTAAGTCTAGGTGGTGGGGCCTATGAATGCCATTTTAACTTCTGTGTATTTGAACTCTTTCACACTTTCAAAATATTTTTTTGAAGAAAAGGATCCGTGCAGCCACGGAAGACTAAAATGAACATAAATGTCTAAAACGTAACCACAGAACTCTCCCCTTATCTCACTTCTTTTTAAAAATCATCAACACACTGTTTCCTAGGGCACATGGAAACCAAGAGGGACTCCGCCATGCCTTTGCTCCCGTCTGTCCCCAAGACTGTCCAAGAGCACGGAAGAGGCAGCATATCGTTACCTTGGTAATGGTGAGCACGATGTCAGTGGATGTCACCAGAGCGTGGGGGTTTCCCATCAGCTTGTAGCCAATGACCTGCGGAAGCACCATGCTGATGGGCTGGCCCAGCATGACGGCTTCTGCTTCGATTCCACCCACTCCTGCAAGGAAGGTGGGACGGAAGGAGCTTTCAGTGTGCTTCACTCCAGCCCTCAAGCATAATCCAGCCCCGTTACGGTGCTTTACTAGTGCAGATCTGGGTTCTATATAGAACAGCTATCTTTTCTCTATTTCCCTCTAAAGAATTTTTAACAAGTATTTCTCAGACAGAACACCTGTATCAAAATCCCCTTGATTCTATACCAAGTGCAGAATGGGGTTCGGGAGTCTTCATTTTCAACAAACAGCTCAGGTGATTTGCATTTATTCTAAATGACCCTCACCTTTACTCCAGTTCATTCTTCCAAACATTATTATTGAGTGCTTACTAGGCATGAGATACTTTTCTAGGCACTGGAAGTCCAGCAGTAAACGAAAGACAAAAGATCGTGCAAAGTCATGCTCTTGGGCTGTTACGGTATTGGAGTAAATCAAGCTACACACTATAGAACAGCGTATATGGAATAGGAACCTGGAACGATACTCACCCCAGCCGAGGACACCCAAACCATCGATCATGGTAGTGTGCGAATCCGTGCCCACAAGGCTGTCTGGGTAATAATAGCCATCGTGATCAAATACCACTCTCGCCAAATACTCCAGATTCACCTGGTGGATGATTCCTGAGCCAGGGGGGATAATCCGCATGTTGCGAAAAGCCTGAGAACCCCACTAGGATCGAGAACGGAAAGAACATGATGAATACCCGGGGGGGATCTACGCAGCCCATCTCCTTGGCACCTCTCCTTGTACCCACGTATATAGAGAAACAACCAATGGAACCAAACTCCGCCCATACCTTTAAAAATTCAAATCGTTCTCTATTTCTTTCAAATTCCAGGTCTTGATTCTTCTGTAAACTGTCTGTCCTGTCAGAGAAAAAAGCTAAATGTATAAATTTTAAGGCTTAAAATGTTATCAGTCAAACTCATCGGTGATAAACAAACAAACACACTGGCAATTTTTTCCACAGGCTTGCTGGGCGGTACTGATGCATTCATTCACACGGGAAATAGGTGGGAATCGGCAAAAGTAAAAAGAATAATTATTATTTGGTTCAATTGATCCCTACAATACCTTAAAACGTGGTGAGTAGCGAATATTAAGTCAATTTAAGTTGAAACTAATCTACACACAAAGCCTGGCTTTTAGGAACAGACTCTAGACATTTATGATGACAACAGCTTAGATACTGAAAGAACCCTTGTTTCTTTTTTTTTTTCCCCCTTTAAAGTTATTTATTTATTTATTTGACACAGAGAGGGAGTGTAAGCAGGGGAGCGGCAGGCAGGGGGAGAGGGAGCAGCAGGCTCCCTGCTGAGCAGAGAGCCCAATGCAGAGCTCCATCCCAGGACCCTGGGATCAGGAACTGAGCCGAAGGCAGACGCTTAACTGACTGAACCACCCATGCGCCCCGAAAGGACCCTTGTTTCTGTATTCCTTCCATGAGTAACTTCGTTACAACACCTCTCTGAGCTGAGCCAGGCCCGGGCTGGCATGTTCCTCTGTTTCTGGAGACAGGGATCCAGCAATGCCAGCAGGCACAGGCATTTAGAGAATCGCAATCTCCTAGCTCTCGGACAGAGGTTTCCGAGGAGGATGGTGCTACCCAAGAACATCTCTAAGGCACAGATTACATGCTGAGGTTTACTCAAAGTCATTCAGTCCATCAGGAATGACACAGGCAGAGCAGGGCATCAAGAAGCTTCTCTAGGATTTTTATAATCAAATTACGTACATTGTTTTGAGTCAAGGTAGAATAAACCCTATTTAGACTTTGCAGGTCTGGCACACGGAAGGCACTTATAAACTGTATACTGAACACAGGAAAGGATAGTAGAATTAATAGCTAAGACCCAAGTCACGCTTCATTAAATGGTAGTTAACCTTACCGACTTTAGAAGGAATGAGCCACTATTCTAAATATTTAAAATGTATTTTCTCATCTAGTCTCCATAACAACCCTGTAAGTTAGATGCCACAATCAGCCAATTTTTCAAAAGAGGAAACTGAGACACAGAGAGGTTAAGAGACTTGCTCAAGACCACACAGCTAGTAGATGTTGGAACTGGAACCCTGGCAGCTGGAGCCACAGTGCAGGATCATGTCAGAGGCTTTACGTGTTTTAGACGCACGAACTCATCAGGCATCACGACCATCCTTCACGGAGGTACCACTCTTACCCCGTGAGCAGAAGAGGAGCCGAGGCAGAGAGGTGAGCTAACCTGTCCAAGGCCAGGCATTTGTTGACGATCAAGCCGCCATCTGAGCCCAGGTCTGACGGCCCTGGTACCTGTCCCCTGACCGCCGTTCTCTACTTTTCATCCATGCTGTTCCTTCACTTACTAACGACCCGCAGAGCCTACCCTGTGCCACCGGCTGGGAGTACAAGGGCACAAGAGCAGCGCGCGCCCTGCCCACTTGGTGCTCAGAGCCTGGCGAGCGGTGCAGAGAAGCAAGCAGGCAATTCTAAGAGTGTGACTATCAGTGCCACGGTGCAGGGTGTACAAGGTGCCAGGGGAATACTCAGAAAAGGTCACAGATTCAGACTGGGGGTGGGGCTGCCTTCCAGAGCAAAGTGACATGGATGCTGTCTGAAAGACATGTGAGTCAGCCAGATAAAGACAGGTAGGTGCTCCTTGGGCAAAAAAGGACTGGAAGCACTTAGCATTTACTCGACAAAGACCACACTCAGTTACCACACTGACTGCTTTCTCTAGGTGTGAACAGTCTCCAAGGTAAGTGTCAGGTGCTTTAATGGAATCAGTTCCTGAGGGTGCCTTAGAGCAGGTGGCCGCAGATTCTAGCTCCACAGGCCAAATTCGGCCCAATACCTACACGTGTTTGGCCATGAAGCATGCAATAATTTTTACATTTTTATTTTTTTTTATTTTTTATTTTTAAAGATTTTATTTATTTATTCGACAGAGAGATAGAGACAGCCAGCGAGAGAGAGAACACAAGCAGGGGGAGTGGGAGAGGAAGAAGCAGGCTCATAGCAGAAGAGCCTGATGTGGGACTCGATCCCATAACGACGGGATCACGCCCTGAGCTGAAGGCAGACGCTTAACCGCTGTGCCACTCAGGCGCCCCAATTTTTACATTTTTAAAGGTTGTAAAAAAAAAAAAAAAAAAGGATACGTGAGCAGAGACAGTATGTAGCCAGCAAAATCTAAACTATTTACTATTGGTCCTAAAAAAAATGTGCTGATGTAGAGTATGAATGTCTGTGAGTGTACATATGTGCTAGAGAAAAGCAAAAGGCAGAAAGAGAGAAAGGAGAGATGCCAACATAGGGGAACGAGGCAGGGCAAGAATGCTGCCACTGGAACAGCAGAGCCTCTGGACCCTCTGGACCAGGTGCAGCTCCTCCTCACAGTACGCATCTCCTTCTCACTAGTACACTGAGGGCTCCATCCCTCCAACTCCCACCTGTCTCACCAGGTCCTCATCCACATTTCCAAAATATGCTGGGCATGTGCATCAGGAATACCTCGGACACCACACAGTCAATGGGTCAAAGCCTAATGCATGCGCTTCCTCCCCGAATCTCATCCTTACCCCCATCCCCGTCTGTCCATATCATCTAATGACCTCCCCTCCCGCCACTTAGTTTCTACAGCTATCAAAGCATTTATTCCAGAAATAGCCTAACTGGCTCCTCTGTCAGTCTACTCAGCCTACCTTTGTACCGTCGCCAGAATCCATTCTCTAAAACACAGATCACCAGGATCCACCTGGAACCTGCCAATGGCTTCCCATTTTCTAAATAAAATACGAATCCCTTGCCTTAAAAAACAAAGTCCTCCTGTGTGACCTCAAACTTCCTTTATAAGTCCTCTCCTATCTCCTGGTCCAAACTTTCTTTAGCTGCAGGCACCTCGAAGCCCTCAGACTCTCCCAAACCTCACGTCCCTCATGCTCCATTCTCTGGGTAGAGTGCCTTTTCCAGTGCTTCCATCCTTGTAAACCCCCTTCAGAACCTGGAGCAAGTGATACTCCTGGCAGAACCCTCTGGACTCCCCAGGTCAGGATGATTTGCTTCCTTCTCCATGGTTACTACATTTACCAACTGCACTGAAGTCCTGTGTTCTTTAATTTCTCTCTTCTAACCTTGGGACATTGCTCTTAATCATAAAGGGCCCTGCCTCTGGCTCCCCTAGTTCTTCTACTCGGAACACCTGTGGATGACCAGTCGGGGTCCCTTACCCTCTTGCCTCCAGCACTGGGAGGACATCAGAGCTTCTCACAGCAGAGAAGCAGGGTTGGAAGGGTGACATTCAGCCCAGAGAATGCTGGCATGTCAGTCTGATGTAAACAACATATTCACAGGACAAGCAGAAGCCAGAAATGCTTAGGCTGTTTTAAGATGGGTTAATTCCAGGTAAAAACCCATTTTCTCATTAAAACAAAACATCTTTTTTGGCTAAAATTAACAGTTCTAGTTCCTGGAATGAATAAACAGACCTAGAATTCAGATTTTTCCACCACTCAGAACTTGCCTTAATTCACTGATCGATTGAGCTTTTAATAAGGTCTCTGAACGTGAAAGGCCTCACGGACTAAAGAGGAAATTTCTCCTTAGTTACATAATTTGAATTCAGATTTGGATGTATATCAAAGTTTCTGAGTATTACATTTAGTGGTACTCCAGAAATTCACAAACAGTATTTACAGAGGAGATAGTTTCCATACCCATGAAATCTGGTCAGAAATTGTTACGATATTCTTGTTGGGATTTTTTAAAAAAAGGTTTTCTGAGATAACTTTGAAAAACTTTACAATAATGAGTTAGTTAGACCTTCTATTCCTAAAAATGGTGAGGCCAATTACTATTATTCAAACCAGGCAAAGAACTCAGAAACACTTAAATGAGAATATTTATCATCTGAGCACCCCTTCCACAGTTTTTCTAGCTCATTTCTGGAAATAGCTGGAAATCAGCCCATAGCACACAGTTCCACAAAAGTTGAGACATATCACATTTAATTCCCTACAAAAATGAAAAAAGAGACTGGGAGGTCAAATTGCAAAACCAAACTCGAGCAAAAAAAAAACAAAACAGCACCAATGAAAACACTTCTAACAGAAATGTTGTCTTTAATTAAAAAAAAAAAAAGTGTTTGCTAGATTTGGATACAGTTTGGATCAAAGTCCTCCTCCCCTCCCCTCCCCTTCCCCCAGACTTTGCAGTTTTCATAATAATGTTTTCAGTACTGCAGTTTAAATGAAAAGGGTCCATAAAAAATTAAAACCAGAGTTGATGAATTTCAAGGTTTAAAGAGGAAAAATAAATCACAGTGAACTTCGTGATGACCCAAATTCATACTTAGTACTTAATATTATTAAGTATTAATAATATTTATTACTATTAAGTAATATTTAATATTACTTAATGCTTATTACTTAAATTATTAACTAATAATATTAAGTAATAATAAGTAATATTAATAACAAAGTAATATTATTAGGTAAGTATTACATACTTAATAGGAGCTCTTTGAATTTTGAATCAAAAGACTTCAGACATTAAAACAATTACAATTCTGTCCTCACCAGTACTTTCACCTTCCAGGCAGTGAAATAAAGCTAAGTCATTAACACTAGTGAGAATCTCCAAGAAACACAAAGTTGCCCATGATTTTGTGAGGCTCCTTTTAGAACTTCTGAAGTGGGGTGTTAGGAAATATCCTTATTCTCAAATAGAATAACATTTTGTGTATGTATTTTTAATTTTTCCCTTTGACACCAAACCATTAAATTGAGTTCATGTGATTTAAGGGGAAAAAAAAAAAAAAGACAAGTTGTCTAAGGATGAGGTTACAGTCCAAAGGAAAGGGAACAGCTGCTGAGGACCATTTGTTCCAAGAACCGTCAATTCAGGGGACAAAGCAGATTTCTTTTTATCCTGAATTTATCTGGTTTGGATATTGGCAACATTAATCCGAGAACGGCCAGTTACCACAGTTTTCGAGGCTGTATGGAACCCACTTAAATCCCCCAAGGAAGCAAGGTTTTTTTTTTTTCCTCTTTGAATGGTTTGTTTCATATTCTTAAATGACTTATTATAAAAACCATAGCTTCTTATTGTTAAAATAAAGAACAGTTACAATCCTAAATCGTTTAGCAGTTTGTCACCTCTTTTTCCAATTTTTAATATTTTTATAACTATTCATCTAGCTGAGATCACACTATACACGCAATTTGTATCTGGCTCATTGAGCTATGGCAGGAGCACGTTCCAAGTGTTAATAAACACTTTATAATTATAACGGTAAATGTTACCTAATAATCACTTTAAGGACATACCATAATTTAAAAAATCATTCTCCTTTGATGGACAGTAAGAGTGCTTCTAGGTTTCCATTATTATAAATAATACTTTAATGAATACTATTTAGTCCTGAAGCTACTCCTGAATTTCAGATTATCTATGAAGGGGTAATGCTCAGGACAAAGGATATGGCAATTTCTAATAATCTTCATACATACTGCTTTCATCATTCCTAATTTAGAGTATAATCAGCAGTGCACAAAAGTGTCTCCCTCATGACACCTTTATAATTGATAGTGTTTATTTTCTAATCCTAACTATATTGATAAGAGAAAATGGTATCTCAAGGATTTAATCTACTTTTTTATTACTTCCGAAGTTGAAAAGGATTTATATAGTGTTTACTGTTGCTTTTCCTTTTATTGTGAAAAGTCCACTTTCCTTTGCCCATCTATCTGCTGGGTTTTACTATTTTT
>NC_048224.1:22870420-22965591 GCF_002007445.2 Ailuropoda melanoleuca | reverse complement strand
ACCCAAATTCATACTTAGTACTTAATATTATTAAGTATTAATAATATTTATTACTATTAAGTAATATTTAATATTACTTAATGCTTATTACTTAAATTATTAACTAATAATATTAAGTAATAATAAGTAATATTAATAACAAAGTAATATTATTAGGTAAGTATTACATACTTAATAGGAGCTCTTTGAATTTTGAATCAAAAGACTTCAGACATTAAAACAATTACAATTCTGTCCTCACCAGTACTTTCACCTTCCAGGCAGTGAAATAAAGCTAAGTCATTAACACTAGTGAGAATCTCCAAGAAACATAAAGTTGCCCATGATTTTGTGAGGCTCCTTTTAGAACTTCTGAAGTGGGGTGTTAGGAAATATCCTTATTCTCAAATAGAATAACATTTTGTGTATGTATTTTTAATTTTTCCCTTTGACACCAAACCATTAAATTGAGTTCATGTGATTTAAGGGGAAAAAAAAAAAAAAGACAAGTTGTCTAAGGATGAGGTTACAGTCCAAAGGAAAGGGAACAGCTGCTGAGGACCATTTGTTCCAAGAACCGTCAATTCAGGGGACAAAGCAGATTTCTTTTTATCCTGAATTTATCTGGTTTGGATATTGGCAACATTAATCCGAGAACGGCCAGTTACCACAGTTTTCGAGGCTGTATGGAACCCACTTAAATCCCCCAAGGAAGCAAGGTTTTTTTTTTTTCCTCTTTGAATGGTTTGTTTCATATTCTTAAATGACTTATTATAAAAACCATAGCTTCTTATTGTTAAAATAAAGAACAGTTACAATCCTAAATCGTTTAGCAGTTTGTCACCTCTTTTTCCAATTTTTAATATTTTTATAACTATTCATCTAGCTGAGATCACACTATACACGCAATTTGTATCTGGCTCATTGAGCTATGGCAGGAGCACGTTCCAAGTGTTAATAAACACTTTATAATTATAACGGTAAATGTTACCTAATAATCACTTTAAGGACATACCATAATTTAAAAAATCATTCTCCTTTGATGGACAGTAAGAGTGCTTCTAGGTTTCCATTATTATAAATAATACTTTAATGAATACTATTTAGTCCTGAAGCTACTCCTGAATTTCAGATTATCTATGAAGGGGTAATGCTCAGGACAAAGGATATGGCAATTTCTAATAATCTTCATACATACTGCTTTCATCATTCCTAATTTAGAGTATAATCAGCAGTGCACAAAAGTGTCTCCCTCATGACACCTTTATAATTGATAGTGTTTATTTTCTAATCCTAACTATATTGATAAGAGAAAATGGTATCTCAAGGATTTAATCTACTTTTTTATTACTTCCGAAGTTGAAAAGGATTTATATAGTGTTTACTGTTGCTTTTCCTTTTATTGTGAAAAGTCCACTTTCCTTTGCCCATCTATCTGCTGGGTTTTACTATTTTTTAATGGATTATACACACTGTTTATATATTAAGGGTATTAACCCTCTGTCATATTTGTGGCAAATCTTTTTTTAAGATATTTACTGTTAATTTTGAAGTGATTAAAACGATAGTTCTTTGTTCTTTTTTGTTTTATTCATTGCTTTTAGATTTAGAAAGGTCTTTCTCCACAAGACATTTGACACATAAATTTTCTTCTAAATTTTTTGATGATTTATTATTAAAAATATTAATGCTTTAATTCACAGGCATTGCTCTCTCTACCAAACAATTAATTTCCCCAGCACTGAATGTGGTATAGTTCTTTCTTTCCCCACTCATAGTTAATAGTAACTATTTAGTTATTCTTCTAGCAGTACCTGGTTGCCCTCCCTGTGTAATCCTGCAGTTACTTCTGCAACAGTATTCCCCACCCCGAATTTAGGACTCGACTGGGTGACTTGCTTTGATCAATGTCACTGTGAGGAGAAATGGTTCTATGCCTGCCCTGATCTAAGCCTCAAAAGATATTATGGGTTCCCACTTGCCCTTTTGAGCTTCTGTGATCACCAGATAGCTGCTTTCTCCTTCAGCCTGGCCCCAGAAGAAATAAAAAGAAAAAAGCCATACATTAAAAGACCCAAAAAACAACCTACTCCCTCTGCCCCAAAATCTTCACTGGAAAATCTATAGTAAGTTTGAGTTTTTCTGAATACACCTTCTAAAGATTTTCTTCTTTTATTTATCTACATACACACACAAAGAAGACTTGAACGCTAAGATTTTGCACAAAAGAGAAAACTCAAGTATTCATCCTAATCTCTCACCTTCTGTTGAAATCCACCTGGATGGAGTGATCAATTACAAGGTCGGCAGGACAGACGGGGTTTATCTTCTCTGGATCTCCTCCTAACTTTTTCATGGCATCACGCATGGCAGCAAAGTCAACCACTGCTGGCACACCCCTAAGAAAAGAGCGTTAAGCAGAAGACAAAACTGTTGAACGAGGTTCATTGGATTTGTCAGCTTTGATCTCCGCTGACAATACTGGCCATGAGACAGTTTCATCAGTGGGGCGAACACTGGATGACTTAGAAAAGTGGAAGTTTCTAAACACCTTTCCTTGAGCAGACATTGGCAGTAAGTGCCCTGACTGAGTAGCTCTATATGCAGTGTTGTCATTGCATTAAAGTAACAACAAAGAGGGTTCAACAGAGACCGTGGGAAAGCAGGCACTTAAAAACTCTGGGACTGTTACTGCCATGGCTGAGTCCCATTCACATGGTGGGGTGACAAAGACCTAGAGAAGATACATGGATCAGACCTCCACCATCAGACCAAATTTAAAGAAATGGATGTAAATTAGAAAAGTATGCTATGAATCAAATTTAGACTAGGTGAATCTTTCCTTTTTATTATTTTGGAGAGTAAAATTTGTCCTCTAGGAAGATGAAATTTGGTCTCTAGAAGGAAAAAAATAACATCACTTAAAAATGGAAAGGTAGTGTCTAAAAACAGCAGGCCATGATGGGGAGTAAGGACTCCTGGGAATAGCAGGATGTGAACTGAGGCTTAATGACAACAGGTCAGGCCTTGTGACCTATGTCACCCCTAAGGGGACAGCACATCACTGTTCTAAGGACAGCTGTTCAAAACTGGCTATGTGGGTGACAGGATATGAGAGAGAAGATTCCAAGATAGCCCTACTCCATGCAATTTCTTCCACCTTCTGCTAGTATACTTAAGACTAGGAGCTCCGAGACCACAGATAATGACCTCTGCCATTGGAAAAAGCAAAGTGACTACACATCCCAATGTGTCCGAGATAATTTCTTGCTGTCCAGGATAACAGACTCCTTACTTTTTCAAAAGGGTCTGGATATTGGGTGACAAATTATACAGGCACTGTGTGTGTGTGAGTGTGTGTGTGTGAAACTTTCTCTAAAGGCTGACGAGGGAGGCAGTGAAGAGGGGAGTGAAGTGACATTAGGCTCACGTGAAGTCCTGCAGGATGACGCGGGCAGGCTTAAATGGCACTTCTATGTTCTTATGCTGCATGACATTCCAATTTAGGATATTTTCGATGTCATTTTTCTTCACCAAAAATTGATCACAGTTCCGAATGGCTGCCTCCAGGAGAACTCTGATAGAAAATGGTAAGCGTTCTAGGGAAAAAGGAGAAAGCAAAACAAAACAAACAAAAGCCATGAGACACCTTCTCATTAAGAGCTAGTTAAAGCCAATCTCTATATAAACTTGATACAAAGCATCAGACTACTCTTTCAACAGGGAAAGAGGGAATGGGTTAAGAGACATTTGATACTAGAAAATACCCACTAGGCAAAATAGGTAAAATAAATATTATAGGCAAAAATAAATATTATAGTTAATTCTTTCATAATAAATTGCTGCCTTACCTTGGATTCCAAAAACAGTTTCCCTTAAGTTATCACGAAAGAGGTCAATCTAGATATTTACTATATTATGTGTTGGAAAGTAACACACACAGACAAAGTAATATTTCTTATGAAAACTAGCATTTAAGAAATGAGAAAGTAATTCCTTTACAACTATTGTAACAGCCACATGTACCTTTCAAAGGGAATATGAGCCTAAACATCACGTATGATGACCCCTGATAATAGGTCTGAGGATAAAACAATGGTAATTTGTAAGAAAGACCATTTTGTTTATTTATAAAACAATGTTTTATCCTGCTCTATGAAAATTATTCACCTAGTATTATTTGGAAAAGATCAGAGTGCAAAGGTAGAAAGGCAGAGGATTTGGAATAAAAAAGACCTGTTTTTGTCCAATTCTGCTACCCACATGATCATGTCATTGACCCTCTCTGGGCCTCAGCTTCCTCAGGACTTCTTACATTTTATAAACATGACCTCATAGGGTTGTTATACAGATTAAATAATATAATATATATGTACAGACACTCTATATTCTATAATTGTTATATAAATGTCACATGTATATAATCATTATTACTTACTTAAAAATGGGCAATGTAAGAAAGGTGTGTGTGTGCTTGTATAATTAATCCAAGACCATTTGGCCATTTCTGCTACTCCCTCTAACTCTCCTAAAGGCTAATTAATTAATTAATTACATAGCCTAATTATCATGCAAATGAGACTCTAACTGCTATGAGAACAATTACATCACAGAGCCAGGTACCCACCATATCTTGAATCTTTCAATTTATTCAAATTGAAGAATTTCTTTCCTGGTTGTGCAGGATCCAAAGGCTCAACTAGGTGTGCAAATGGGTTGCTCATGATTCTTGGTGGCCACGTGTCCCTGAAAAAAAAACAAAGAGAACGTTTAATATTTACTCGCAAAGCTGGATCTTGTTTATTCTGAGGCATGTTTGCCCTCTTTAACAATAATGGTACATATTCACTCTAAGACATCCTTATCTTTTCAAAGTAGGAGGAGGGCAGGACATATTGACTACCAGAACAATATCTTAGCAAATAAAATGGGCTTCTGTGAAGCTATTATGAAAGCTAGCATTCACCTCTCAAGAGAGCATAAAATCCCAAACTTTTGTCTTATGTTTACAACTTTCCAACCCTCTTCCACTGATAAGATACCCTGTCTCATGGTAAATCCTGAATACATGAACAGACTTCTGACCTGGACTCCTGTCTTGCTTGCTGGAAGGTAAAAGGTCCATAGCAGACAACATGCAACTGTATAAAACTTGAACTTTGGAAGTGGCAGCTCGGAAGGAGCTATCTTCTGTTGTAACAGTCTCTGCAGCATTTGAAATCAATGTGTTAGTTTGAAGTCTTCCTGATTCACTTTCGCATATGGTGGCAACAGAGTGTTCACGTGAGGCAATCTCCATTACTGCAGTGGGGCATAAAGGCCCAAACTCTCCAGATAGGTTTGGAGGAGACCCTCTACCCCCATCTTCGGGCAGGACTTATGTATCTTTGTATAAATTATATGCCGTGGACAAGGGAGGACACTGTTCCTGGCCTCCACCACACAGATAAACAGCAATTTCAAATAACTGTACAACTCAGAGCAAAACACACTGGGGTAGGAATTGGAAGACTTGCTTTCCAGTCCTACTCCTTGGGCAAAAATCCTTCAACCAATCCATTCCCCAACAGTCTTAATTTTGAGATAAGAATAGTAATGTTTCCGGGGCGCCTGGCTGGCTCAGTCAGTGGAATGTGTGGCTCTTGATCTCGGAGTTGTGGGTTCAAGCCCTGTGTTGGGTGTAGAGATTACTTAAAAAGAAAATCTCAAAAAACAACAACAACAACAACAACATAGTAACATTTCCCCAATTAACCCAGGGGTTTTATGAATACTTGAATATTCAACATATTTTGGGGATGACTGATATGGAACGATCAACGTATTACTGTAAAATGAAAAGACATGTGCGGGCATAGACTTGGGGAGATATTGCGGGTTCCGGTCCAGACCACCGCAATACGGCACGTATGGCAATGAAGTGAGTTCACTGAGGTTTTTGGTTTCCCAGTGCATATAAAAGTTATGTTGACACTATACTGTAATCTATCAAGTGTTCCACAGTATTATGTCTAAAAAAATAATGTACGGATTTTAATTAAAAAAACCTTTATTGTGAAAAAACGCTAACCATCATCTGAGCTTTCCGCGAGTCATCATCTCTGACCATAGGTCGCCATACTAAATGCAATAATGAATAAGCTGGATATATTACGAACATTATCACAACATGACAGAGACATGACGTGAACAAATGCTGTTGGGAAAATGGTGCCAAGAGACTTGCTCAATGCGGGGTTGCCACAAACCTTCAATCTGTCAAAACCGCACTGTTTGCAAAGCACAATAAAATGAGGTCTGCCTGTACAGGAAATGACTGTTTGGGGGGATGAAAAGTGACAAGTGGTTCCTGTCTCCACAGACAAGCCTCTGTCTTCATTAAAACACAAAAGGGGCTGGCAGCTGAGACAGGGGCCGGGACATCAAGACTGGGAGTAAGACTCGGTTTCCACTGTACATCCTTTCACATCGTGTGCCTTTTTACCCATGTGCACATACCACTCTTTGAAAACTAGTTACATGTTTTAGAGAAACAGCTACTGTGCATGTAGTAAGTCCACTGAGAGGTGATTCTGGGGAGAGGTGCTGGCCCGTGGTGCTGGAGGCCAGAGGACAGGCCAGACGCCTGTCATGTGCACCAGAGAACCAGGGGAGAGGGTCTTTCTGCCAGAGCCTATGCTGGGAATTGCTTCTTTCTCCTCCTTCCCCGTGGAGAAAGATCATCCAATTTTTCAAGCAAGTCAGGCAGTCTGGATTTCTACATGAACTCTCTTGATTTAGAAATGGTAATTAAAGGTTTCTAAACGACTGTGTGGGTTTGCAGTGACGGCCAAACCGAACACGCCTGTGGGCGCTATGCGACCCGTGGGCTGACCTCTGAGGGCAGGGGTGTAGGACTGGAGGACGGCAGGGTCACCAGACGGTAGGGAACTCCAGGAAGGGAGGAGGCGAGAGGTAACCTGCACGGGCCACTTGAGGGGGCCGTGGCAACGGAGAAGCGGCAGGCGGAAAGAGGAGGCAAAGGCTGCAGAGGGTGGCTGCTGAGTCACAGAATCGCCCCCTTGAGGGGAGAGCGCGCTCAATGCCACACAGATCGAACGACCTGTTACTCATCGCCACTAAATGAGGAGCCAGTCAGGAGGGAAAAAAGCCCTAGATATACGCTGTTTTGTAAGAAATGTGTTTGCCTGTCTGCAGTTTACAAATCTGGGGGCTCAGAAAACAGGACGAATAATTCCACTGACTGGAATTCTGAAGGTGTAAACTAAAAAAGGCAATCACCCTATTCTCCCTCTGACTGGTTACCGATGCCACTGCCCCTCAACTTTACCACCCCAAACAGCAGCAACTGCAAGAGTAAAACTGCTCTTTCGCTTGCCCGGGACACGGATCAAGAGAAGAGGCTGTGGGACACGTGTGAATCTCTGCAGCCCCAGGAAGCGGTGGGAGACCCTCGCAGGACCGGGCAGGGTGGGTCATTCCCATCTTCAAAAAGCCTCGAGGCTCTGAGTCGTCCCTCTCTGTGTGTCAAACCCTAAAGAGGGCCAGGTGCGTCCAGTTTGCCAAAATGCTGTGGCGAACCCAATTGAGAAGCTGGACCCATACTGGCCACGAAGCAGTGAGGATGAACCGCGTCCACTGACTTCCCAGAGCTTACGAAGGCCCCTGGTGGAACTTCGGAAGCCTCACTCCACCCCGGCTCCCCCCAGCACCCGACAGAGCGGGCGCAGGACAGACACAGTGACCCGTAGGGCTTTTATGGAAAAGGGCTTGTGTAAAGTGCTCTACTGTCTGCTTCCCTTTTTCCTTAGAAACTAGATAATTGCCTAATTTCACTATATTAATGAACACATTCTGCTTGCAGACGCTAAAAGAGAAAGGATTATCAGTCCCTAGTTACTTAGTACTAGCACATAAGTACCTGGGTACCGGTGCTTAAACGCCCAGGGCTTTACACCATCTTCTCTAATTTGGGTGACATCTCTGTAAGTGAAAGCATATCATTATTTCCATTTTACATCTGAGGAAACTGCAGCTCAGAGAGATGGAAGAATTTGCCTAAGGACATACATCTGGTAAGAGGCAGGGCTGGGTTTTAAATCCTGGCTCTTTCCAGCTCCCCCGGTGCAGCAACTCCTGTTCTAAAGGTAGTGCTGCATGGAGCTCACGAACCAGCCCCACAGATGAAGAAAAAAAAAAGCCAGAAGAGGCTCATGGGGCTGAGAAATCCTCCTCCTGGAACTCAGCTTTGAATCCTGGAGCTGCCTTTCCTTCTTCCAGAGTCACCAGCACGTCGGTCTGAGCTCGGCATCGTCACATGTCCTCTCTTCAGTGAGCCACAGGTCAGTGGAAAAGCATTAGCAGCTGTGTTTGGCGACCAAAACCTGGTTTTGCTTCCAAGCTGGGAAACAGTCCTTTCACACCATCTGGAGGGCTCTGGAAATCCCTCCCGGTTTCACTCATGCTATCACTCCTGTCTTAAATTGCTTTATAGGGGCTCCCCGTGCTTCAGCGATCCCAAGAGAAAGCCCAAACAACCATGTTCCCAGGAGGGCGGGAGGGAGAGAGCTTTGGCTTGGGAACCGTCCATACCCAAAGTAGAATCCAGGCGTCATAAACGCGTCCTAGGTCTGCCTTCCCCTGGCCCAAATCGTACCCATTCTTCAAACCTTAGGTAGTCGTGCAAATCCTGCAGACTTCAAAACCACCCTTGCTCTGGGTTTCACCTAGAAATCCCGCCAACTGGCCAAGGAGCCCTCCCTACTTCCCACATCCACATAAAGCGCACACCTCATTGTTTCAACTCCTTTCTTTTCTTATCCCCCATCCTGCCTTCCCTCTGCTTTGTTCCTGCCTTTTTTTTGGTTTGTTTTACCTAATCCCCATTCAATACTCATAAAAGGGAGGCATGAACAGAAGCCACTGTGGATTTTTTGGGAGAGGGTGGAGTGTTATCCTAGTTTTTTTTTTTCTTTTGGGGGGGAAGGGTCAGTGTGAATGGAAATATGTGTGGGTGCTACATTTTTTGTTCCACAGCATGATAGGATTGAATGGAGGCAAGCGGGGGGGAGGGGAAAAGGAAAAGAGAAAAGAAATTAAAAAAAGAAAAAGAAGTTAAGAAGGGGAAATGATAGGGGCGACTGGGTGGCACAGCGGTTAAGCGTCTGCCTTCGGCTCAGGGCGTGATCCCGGCATTACGGGATCGAGCCCCACATCAGGCTCCTCCGCTATGAGCCTGCTTCTTCCTCTCCCACTCCCCCTGCTTGTGTTCCCTTTCTCGCTGGCTGTCTCTATCTCTGTCAAATAAATAAATAAAATCTTAAAAAAAAAAAAAAAAGAAGGGGAAATGATATCCTTTTTTTTTTTTAAGGTTTTATTTATTTATTTGACAAAGAGAAAGACAGAGAGAGAGGGAACACAAGCAGGGGGAGTGGGAGAGGAAGAAGCAGGCTCCCAGCGGAGCAGGGAGACCGATGTGGGGGCTCAATCCCAGAACCCTGGGATCACGCCCTGAGCGGAAGGCAGATGCTTAAGGACTGAGCCACCCAGGCGCCCCGGAAATGATATCTTTTAAGCAGTGATGTTGGAGCTCATTCGGAGCTTGTGCCTCATGAACCCTTGTGTTCAGAAAGGTAGGACGGCTGAACACTCACCCCTGGCCTGTGAACCAAGTAGGACACGTAATCAGTTCTTATACAAAAGGAATTTAAAAAGAGACACTTGCACTGTATTTGAAACCATTCCTTATACCTAGCTCACACTCTTTAAAATCAGGAGAATTATTTGGTTGAGAAACAGTATCTTTTGAAGCTAACCCATCCTGAAATACCAGCTGGGTGACTTGTCCCATGTCATGATGCCCTCAGGTACATCTTGTGCACGGATGCAAGGAAGAGTGGGAGTGGGGAAAGAATGTTGAACACCAGATTTTTAAAGTAAATTACTAAAAATATTAAACATTAGGCACAGGCAAACAGACCTGAGGCATTAACAAATGAACCATGCTGTCAGTAAAAAAGGTACAGGGAGTTCAGAGCTGCGGTTCTTCCCCAACCACAGTCTTGCTGCCAACTAACCTTTGGTCTCAATTCTGGACACGTGCAAGTGACTTGGAGAGGCACCATCATTTGTGCTTATGTGGCATGGCATTAACCCGTCCCCCATGCCCTCGGGACACCTTGTCCTAGGTGCTATGGAGGTGATGAGACAGAATCAGAGAATGTTGAGCCTTCTGGAGAGAACCTTAGAGATGCCACAGCATTTTCCTGACCAGGAAACAGAGGCCCCCAGAAAGTGAGGTCACTGGGTTTATGAGTGGTAGACCTAGGAAGAAAATGCAGCTGATTTTCTCTCCAGTGAAATGCAAATTTCTGGCAGGGGAAAAAAGAATGCTTAAGATCCTTCAAAAGTAAAGTTGAAAAAAGTACCAGTTAGGCACTTTCACATATTATATATCACAATGTGCTTCTGATGCTTTTGTGAGCTAGTTCTCTAATCATTGACTGAGCCTCCCATGTGGTTCAAAATTCCAGAGAACTAACTGACAGCTACACTTTGGGAAAGAAACTTAGGGCTAAGTTTTTAACAGTCTGCCCTGGTGACTGAGTTTATCAAAGGAGTAAGGACAAATAAATATTACTGATATAAATATTGAACACACAATTCCTTACTCAGATTCAACATAAGAAATGTGAGCAAAGACTCACATTAATATAAGTGGAATAGAAAAAGTTGCAAAATAATATATATACTAGAATCTAACAAGTTAAAAACTTTAAGACTGTTAGTATACATTCATTTATACACACACATACCATCATATATATAAATGAATACAAAAAGAAAGATCTAGAATAAAGTTCACATTGATTATCCCTAGATAGAAGAAAGAATACATAGTGTAAAGGGCAAGGTGGGGTGGGGTGGGGTGGGGTGGGGTGGGGAGGACTTTAAACTTCTGAAGAGAATCCAAGTTCTGTTTTCCATAAGCATGCTTTCCTTTGTCACTTACTTTTTAAAAAGCTGGGGCAGTCATTTTCAATTTTCACATAAATACCTATAGAGGATATTTCATACAGGAAAAAACAGTGTCTCTATAAAATGAAAACTTGACATCTTGGAAAATATCTTTCTAAAGGAAGACAGAACAGTTCCTAAAGTTCCTGGAACCACAGTACACAGTTCTTTCTTTAATAATGTCTGATAAGGATTTATTTAAAAGTAGTTATGTGACTACTACTCTTTAGAGAAACCCATTCTACTCACTATACTATGTCCTTCGTCACCCACTGATGCAGTGCAATGGTTCTGAAGAGAATCTGTGAATGGTTCATATGTAACTTTAGACGGACCGGTTGCATACTTCATACAGGTCAAACGCTATCAATCCAAGAGGGACCCCTTCCTACTCCCCACACCCCCAGGCCCCTGTTCACTACCCCCCCCAACAATCCCAGCAGGAGACCAAACCTGCTGCAGAACCGCTTAAGTTATCAAAAATATTACACTAAGAAACAGAGGATCACTGCAGAAATATTAGAAAGTGCAGATAAACAAAGAGAAGAAAATAAAAGTCACCATCGGAGTTTGGAGTTTCACCTAACATGACTTTTAAATGTATTTGGATTTCTTTAAAAAATGCATTAGACCTCACATTGTTTTGTAACAATTTTCCACTCAGTGATACATCTTTATCAGGCCATCATGTGACATTTTATATGACTTTTAACTGCACTCTAAAAATCTATCATTCAGATCTACAGCACTTTACTTAAATCTCTTATTATTAAAATACTTAGTTTGTTTGGCTGCAACCTTTGTACACTCTTCTTTGAGTAGGTCCTCAATTCATTTCCTCAGTATAAATTCCTAGCTTTTGGTTCCTAGAAGTAGGACAGCTGGGAGAAAGGATTTGCACGTCTCCATTCTGTTCAACACCACCGCGTGGCCTGGGAAAGGCTGTGCCCATTCATGACCCTTTTCTGACGCAGGGAATGCAAGCGCCTCAAGCAGGCAACGTATTTCTTGTTTACTTTTTGCCAAACTGAGAGATTAAAAAGCTAATCTTGGGCATTTCTTTAATTGCTAGTGAAGGTGGATACTTTTTCATCTGTCTTGTCGCCATGTGAATTTCTTCTTTTGTGAACTGTCTGTCTGCTGGACAGGCCAAACCGAGATGGCCTCTGATGACCGAATGTTCTCATCTCTGAGGGGGGCTTGACTGAACTATTAATGTGGCTAAGACTTGGCTCTGTAACCCTGGAGAGGCCAGACAGCGTGAAGGGAGCCTGAAACTCTGACGGGGCCCTAAAATCTGCAGGCAGTTTGACTGCATGCTGACATGCATCATGAACCTGGTTGGTTACAGCAAGGGAAGCGGCCCCGTTAGCTTCAATCATGGGCAAAATCCCCCTTTGGATCAGCGAGCTTTGCTATCTGTCACTCAGACTGAACTTTCAAGCCCAGACAGCAATTTCGCAGATGGGTTTCGATGTGGGAAACAAAGGCAGAAGAAAAATTATTAAATTTCCTTACTATCTCCAGCCCATTGACAAGTCTTTGAAACAGGCAGAGTGACATTCTTCAAGGGACTCAGCTCCCTTGATGTTGACACTTTGCTAAGGGTAAAAGGCAATCTTATCTTAGCCCAACCCCCAGGATCCTGCAAGTCTACTTTAACATATAAAAATTGCTTTGGGGACTTCCTTTATCTCTACCCCCCTCCCCCCAGATACATGTTGGAAATCATCCTCCAGGCATATGACCCACTGATATACATCTGAAAGGTCTCATGACTGAGTTTTTGCTAAACAATATTAAATGACTTTCCCAACAATAGATAAGCCCCCTCAGGATGCTGGAAACCTTGTTTCCAAAATACCTGGGAGGCTTACACTATCCCTAACCTCCTCCCAACTTGAAAGTATATAATCGCCACTCCTCATGGCCCTAGGGCAGCTCTTTCTGCCCACAGGTCCTGTCCCTGTGCTTTAATAGAACCACCTTTTTGCACCAAAGGTGTCTCATGACTTCTTTTCTGGATGTCAGCTTTGAACCCTAATATCTTTCCCACATCAGGTTTTGTGTGGGAGACTGAGGACGGTCTGGGCCGCACACTACTAAACCATCACTCTTGCTAGAAGAACAGAATGCCACACCATGATACTTGTTTGGCACAGACAGATTTGGAGAAATGCATGGAAATTTGACCGACTTCAGCTAAATGCCAGTGATCAGATACAGTAGGATTCATCTCTTCGAGTCACTTTCCAGGCTTTTGAGTATATAAATCCAAGATTTAGCTGCTTCTATTATCGGAGTTGAATCCTCTTAGGTTATCTTATGATAGAGAAAGAAGCACAGATATGAATGGGCCCCCGCAACCAACCACAGGATTCCCATGCACCAGTAGGAAGGAGCAGAGAAGAGTAATGAAGAGCAGCAGAGCTCCTGCCAGTGGTGGGCTGTGGAGGACAGAGGTTTTGTTTATTTTGGGGAGGGGTGGGGAGTGCACATATCAGTTTCCAGGGGAGCTTGTATAGTTTTTTGAAAGAGTTTGCAGGTGATGAGCTGAGAACAGTCTCAAGTGCAAACCATACATCCTCCGAACTGTTTATTTATTTAGGATGTCTAAAGACACATAAAAGTGGATTTTTAAAATTTATGCAAACAACAGGAAGAGGTTTCTTTTCTATTTCATGTGGTTTACCCATCCCTATTCTCACATTTTCCTAAATATACCCATCCTGAATTTTCATGGCTTCCAACTCTAAAGTTAATGTCACTGCATCTCTGGAGTTCATGTCAGTTCACTATAAGGATTAGCTATGCTTCATTTCTTTTCTATTTAAAGAGAAATTAATTGGTCCCACTTCCCAAACTGACTGTTGTGTATCTAAACATCATGTTACTTATAAACAACTTTTTGTCAAAAGTGAGATTCCAAGGATGTCTATGTAAGCAGAAATAAGACTGAGGTCAGAACCATTCAGGCCGGCAAATCACCATGGCTTGTCAACTGGATTTTCTCTACAAAGTGGAGAACTAGAAAGATTAGTTCTTTGCTTCATTTGATGCTGCATCTGGAAAACTGGAATAACTAAGTAGCTCTGGATTCTCCCAGAGACCAGGTCACCTCTTTGATCCTGGTAGCTATTCGTAGAAGAAATTAAACACACACACACACACACAGAGAGAAATCTCCTAAATGGGACACTTGTAACCGNCACACACACACACACACACACACACAGAGAGAGAGAAATCTCCTAAATGGGACACTTGTAACGGAAGAATTTTGAATGAGAAGCCCTAGGAACAATTGTCTATTTGGGGACAGAATAAAAAACGAAAAAGAGTAGNGAGAGAAATCTCCTAAATGGGACACTTGTAACCGAAGAATTTTGAATGAGAAGCCCTAGGAACAATTGTCTATTTGGGGACAGAATAAAAAACGAAAAAGAGTAGTGCAGAGGGAGGGCCTTGCAGAAAGGAATGGCTTTATAACAATATAACCAAATCCATTAACACATCTTTCTTGAGCACTAATTATATGCAAGGTGCACTCTACACTGTGAACATGAATAAGACTCTGCCTTCTGTATGAGAAAGTTTTGCCATTACACAATGACTTGTCTTATTTTTGCTAAATTTTTAAATTATCAGTCTATTTTCCCTTATTCTTCTGTCTTATCGTGGACAAGTGACCAGAAGGCTCCACATATATTCCTAGATTTTTAAAAAGAGCTGGTAGCAGTTTTGAAATGATTGAGCTCCATTCTGAATGAGCCATATAACCTTTCTGTGCCTCAGTTTCCCAATTTGTAACATAAGTTTAGTCGATGATCCTAAAAAGTCCCTTCTAAGTAAAAAAGTTGTATTTAATACATTCATGTATTCAACACATATTTATATTAACCATCTAATATGTGCCAGGAACTGTTTTAGGCACTGGGGACATACCCAGGAACAAAAGTGACAAAGTCCCTGCCCTTGTGGTGCTTCCATGAGGAGGGAGAGAAGTAGGGGAGGGAGAAAGACTACACAACTAAGTAAGTATACAAACAGAATGTCAGAGGGTGACCAGCTCTGTGGATAAGCAGGATGAGGGCAGTAAGGAGTGGGGCCTCGAAGGATCTAGGAGATCAAAGGAGGCCTCACTGATACAGAGCCGCTTGAGCAGAGCCTTGAAGGAAGTGAGGGGACAAGCTACCAACAATCTGGAGGAGGGGGGAGATCATGTGCAAAGGCCCTGAGGTGGGTCTGAGGAAGGCAAGGCCAGAGTAGGATGAGTGAGGGCAGAAAAGGAAGAGACAAGGTGGGGAGGCAGCAGAACTGGCCACTGTAGGAACTGTGACTAAAGACAAACTACAAAGCACTGTCCTAGCTTTACACATGGTTTAAATTGTAGATTCCCAACATCAGAATTTGTTAAAGTCTGATACGAAATTAAGCCATAACATGAAAATACTAGATGGCATTTAAAATGTAGCGACTTCCTGAAATCTAACCCTTCTGTTTCCTTGAACTTCATTATTAAGTAACACTGGAAATTTTTAACGATATGCCATAAAAATGATCATGACTCACTCGGCAGACGTATACAGCCACTGCCAAAGGCAACAGTCAGGATCTGGGGACACGGGTGATGGCCACTGCACTGTCTGATCAAACAGCCCCTGTCTCATCAAGACTCCCAGGTCTAGGCTTGCTGGCTAAGACAGCACACAACGTCATATCTGATTCCCAAAGGAGAAAGACTTCCCTGACACATCCTTGAAGCTCATTTTTTTTTTTTAAAGATTTTATTTATTTATGTGACAGAGATAGAGACAGCCAGCGAGAGAGGGAACACAAGCAGGGGGAGTGGGAGAGGAAGAAGCAGGCTCACAGCGGAGGAGCCTGATGTGGGGCTCGATCCCACAACGCCGGGATCACGCCCTGAGCCGAAGGCAGACGCTTAACCGCCGTGCCACCCAGGCGCCCCTGAAGCTCATTTTAAATTAACTGCAGTAGCACAAATGCAAAAGAACAGAAATAGTTTTAATTTTTGATATCACTGTGGGCTAATACAAGCAGTTTCACGAAGTCTTGTGAACTTCAGAATTTGTAATTCCAGAGATGCACTGAGAAGAGAAAGTCATCGTGGGGTCATAAAACATTTGGCCAGAAAGGAAAGGAAGAAGCAGGGCAGGCCCCCACCCCTCCCAGGCGTCCTGACCCAGGCCTCTGCTCCTGACCTCATCCTCTCCTCATTAAGGTCAGTGCTCAGCCCCTTCTCGGAATGTGGGTCCCCTACCCTGTAGCAACCCACAGTGATCAGTGGGGCTTCAAAAGTGACACCTGCAGATACCCCAAAAATGCCATTTGCAGAACCGCGTCCTACTGCATCTAACTTCTGAGGGCGGGTGGAGTGGGGTAGGGCCAACAGCCGTGCTTTTAAAAGCATTACGGAGCAGGCCTAGTTGATAGCCATTCCTTAAGAAAGCTGCCTGATTTCCTCAAGCTTCTGAACTAATTCTGTAGATGCTTGGTAATGAACTTTCCTAACTCAAATTTTACGAAACAGAAACAGTGTCACTGCAAAAGGCAGGGTGTCAGGCTGTCAGGGTCTCATCGGGGCGGCACGTATTTCCATGAATGCACCCAGTTTCTGAGGTCATCTACCCCCACCAACCTCAGAATGGCCTGGACTCGAGAAGGATGACTCATGCTAGGAGAGTTCCCAGAAGCTTGAGGTGTAAACCCATTATTTGCTGATGTTCCAAAGAAAGGTGACTGCTGGGAGGACCCAATACTCCTGTTTTCGCACCATCACGTTCTCCCCCCATTGGCGGAACAGCCATGTGGTCGGGAGCTGGAATTATGAAGCTGGCCTGCAGGCTTGTTGAGACGGGGAGCTGGAGCTCAAAATCAAGTGCACCAGACTCTAGAGCCCGCCGGTTAAGCAGCTCTGCCCTCGTTCCGTCAGTGCCCCACACGGCCACATGGCATCAGCACGCAACTGCCACTTCACTGCATCACAGATGTGACAAGTAATCGAACAGCATTAGACATACCTGGTACCCAAGCCTCTCCAGTTGTCTGAGAAGGGATGGAAGTCATTCATACATGTGACATTTATAGACCCCTGGGATAAAGGGACAAAAGTCCCCATTGCTCTTCAGTCACACAGACTGGTGAGTTAATGATAGTGGCAGCGGGGCTGAATGGTGATAAAGAAGCCTCTAGGGAGAGCAGTGATCCAGCCTGGGAACGGGGGGCAGGAAGCCTCCAGGGACAGGCAACACCATCCACGAGCCTCCCAGAACTACACCGAGGGAGGGAGTCACTGAAAGAATATTCTGCGCAGAGAAAACAGGACTTGTGAAGGCACGGAAGTGTGACCCTGTGGGAGTCTTAGAGCAGTCCCAGTGGATGAAGTACAGGGTGCGAGGGGGTGGAGCTGAGAAGAGCGAAAGGGAAGGGCAGGGTCCACGTCTTGAGGGGCCTCACAAAAAGGCTCAGATTTATCCTGAAGACAGGAGGCACCATTAAAGGATTCTGGGCTGGACTCCCGAAGACCTGATTTGATTTTCTGAGATCACTCGGGAGTCCCAGGGACTGCCTCAGGGGAAGGATGCTGACTGGTGTTGGCGAGGCAGGTTACTGTGCTGTTATAGTCACCAAGTCAGAAAATGAGGTCAGAGGCAACAGATCCCAGCGAGAGTTAAGACAGCTGAGCAGACTGAGGATGAGAGATGAAGACGAGGTCTCGGAGAGCTCCCACATGCCTCGTTTGGGCAAACTGGCAGAGCCAATGACCGAGATATAGGTTTTAGCTATGGCGACTTAGGGATGAAGACATCCAGGAGGCAGCTGCCTATGTGGGTCTGGAGCTCAGGAGCTCTAGGCGGGGACAAAAGTTCAGAAGAACGGCAGCAACGTGTAGGCATTAGGCCACCAGTGCTGCATCAATCCGTAAGCCCTGCATCTGGGCACCTGGGCTGGGCACCTGGGGGGTGCCAGGCACCTCAGCGACATTGTCTAATGCGGTCCGTTAGCGACCCTGTGAGAAAGGCAACACCACCCCATTTTACCAGTAGGAAGACTGAGCAGTAGAGGGGTTAAGTAGCCTGCCAAGGCCTTTCGGCTGGTAAGTGGCCAAGCTTGGCATCCAGCCAGGCCCGGTGATGCCGGGCTGACTCTCGCACCATCGTGCCTCAAGTAGGCAGCGCAAGTGATCAAACTTATGGTCACACCTCATACAAAAACCCAAATTAACCAAGTGGATTTAAAAAGTGAAATCTCATATGAAAACAATCTTTAGGCTCTAAGGTATGTATGTCAAGACTAGTAGGTCAACCTCTATTTCCCCTAAAATATCCTTGATTTTGGCAAAATTGGCATGATAGGTCACTTTGAAAGGATGAGTTGATGTCAGTAATACAGACAACACCAGCATTTAAAATGCGATTGATGGGGCGCCTGGGTGGCTCAGTTGCTTAAAGCATCCATCCGACTCTTGTTTGCAGCTCAGGTCTCGATCTCAGGGTTGTGGGTTCAAGCCCCACATTGGGTTCCATGCTGGGTGTGGAGCCTACTTAGAACAAAACAAAAAAAAGCACCTGATTCCTTCACTGAGCAAATAAAGCTTTTATGAAACATACCACCCTTAAAACCAATCCTGAGGTGGTCTTTCTGATAGCATTACTACGGAATTGTACTTTATGGATGCCTCTCCTCGAATAGCTCTTCCTGATAACAGACCGTCAGCCATGACTTACTCACCTCCCCTCTTCTCAACCAAAAATTCAAACCTGGTGATCATGTAGGAAGATACTATTAGACTGACACACCTTCTTCACGAACTACACCACAGTGTATACTTTGCTTCGTTATTTTACAGTAGTGGTCATGAAAGGATGAAGAGGAAAAGGAATAACTTAAGTCCTCCAGACACATCTCTTTGAGCAGCCCAGGCAAGTCACACTATCAAGACGGGCTTGCCCAGAGTTCTCCTTAAGTCAAGAAAAGGCAATGAGAGAGAACCACGCCAGCACTTCCGCACGGGAGCCTGGCTAATACATCAGAAGGTGTAAGAGTTCATTGTTCTTACAACAAAAGACTGAGGTGGAACGTGAGGAATCTGAGAAACAATTGGTTCAGAAAGTATGAGATCACTTCGGTGATTCTATGGCATTAGGGGATACAGAACTTACCTCAACAACCTGGTCTGTCTCCCAAAGACATTTAATATTGAAAAGGAGAGTTTCCTATCTTTGCACATTTGCCTCATCGAATCCCAAAGCCCTCTGGTTTCCAATCCATGCTTAAAACCAGACACCATCATGTTTTGCCTTAGGCAAGATTCACTCCATCTCCCTAAACCTAATTTGCTTCTTTGCAGATTTAAGGTATACCTGCCCTGCACTGCTCTGCCCAGCTCCCGGGACTTCTATGATAGTTAAACACGGGAATAGGGAAAGCAAAGTGTACACGGGGAACTCGATACTTGTGAGACACCATTATTCATGAGATTGGTATCAACTTACTTCATGGGGCATGTGGGTCCTACATGGAGCCTATTTCTTTTACTGAAGATTTAAATCTACATTTTAAACCACAATGGATATTCTAAAATAGAGTCAGAGTCACTCTTACCTAACTGAGGTAAAAAAGCATTCTAAAAGCAGAGAAGAGCTCCAGGTTCCGGGTATGTACGTGAAAAAGTGACAACAGACCATAAAGAAAAATCATTTTCCTCAAAAAAGGTTGCCTTTCTATATTGGATAAAACTGAAAATTCTTTTCATCACAATTCTTTAAAGTGTTTTAAAATCCTTGCAGGTGAGATAAAATGTTCTCTGTCCTAGGCTATATCTGAACATTTTCCTTTTTTTTTTTTTTAAAGATTTTATTTATTTATCTGACAGAGAGACAGCCAGCGAGAGAGGGAACACAAGCAGGGGGAGTGGGAGAGGAAGAAGCAGGCTCATAGCAGAGGAGCCTGATGTGGGGCTCGAACCCACAACGCCAGGATCACGCCCTGAGCCGAAGTCAGACGCCTAACCGCTGTGCCACCCAGGCGCCCCTGAACATTTTCCTTTTAATGTGATGCGTTTCTATTGTGATCGAAAATTTTCTTCAATGAACTTAATCAAGTCGAATTAATTTAGCGTGTATTTCTGAGCATCTTTCCTGCATTAAGTACTGCTAAGTGCCAGCAGAGAGAGGGCGTTCAGGAAACTACTCCTTGTTTCATAAGAACAGTACAATCTAACAAGGAGACTAAGATAAGCACACAAATAACCATAATACGCTAAGGGTCATAACGAAGGTCCCAGGAAAGAGACAGCTGCAGCCAGGGGACCTGAGAAAGGCTTTATGGAGCGTTGGGAGGAGGAATGAGGGCAGACTGATTTAGACTCATCGGCAGAGAGAAGAATGAATGCCAAAGCACCGAAGCAGGAAACACGGCAAGTGCTCAAGTTGTTCCCTGGGCTGACGTTAGAGTAGAACATCAAGAATTTTGCTACAGCATCAGTGCATGCTTTTTACTAAAAAGACACAACAAAGAATAAGTTTTTGTTAATTTAGACAGTTGAAAATAAGATGCTAACTCCTGGAAGAGGGAAAAAAAAGAAGTGAATTTGGGGAAAGGTATAGATGAACCAAGATTGGCCAAATGTTCATAATTGTTGAGGCTGGGTTTATACTCTCTACTTCTTTGTGTATCTGAAATTTTCCATTAAAGATAGCTAAAAAAAGAGGGGTCCCTAGGTGGCTGAGTCGGTTAAGTGTCTGACTTGAGTCCTGAGTTCGAGCCCCACACTGGACTCCACACGCTGGGCGTGGAGCCTACTTAAAAAAATAAAAAAAAGAAAGAAACGAAGGCCATTTATTCTAGGAAAATAGTCAGCTGAGAGCTTCTCAGGTAATGGTGCTGATCCTATGAGCTTTCTAACCTCTGGGTCACCTGGAGGGAGAGGGAAGGGCTGAGGTTGGAGCCAACTCCACAGGAAGTGGACAAGTGCAATGTGACGGAGGTCTGTCAGCGGCCCATTTTTGGTTCCCCAAACCTCTTGCTCCATCCTTGTTTCTCTACTTCCCACTGGGAGAAAGGGAGTAAGCAGGTGTCTGCTATGAGCCAAGTCAGCAGTAACTGAGTCTAAGAAAAACGAAGGCAACTGTGTTGTCCCCAGTGCGTAAATAACTGGTGGTTATTTAATAGTTGTTCAAATTTACTGCTTCTATCAAATTTAATACTTGTTTAATACCTGCTAGAAAATACTGATAAGCAAAGTGAAGGAAATTAAAAATCAACTCTACCCCACCAGCAAGAGAAAACCACTCAGCCTTTGGCATATCCTATACCGTTGTGCATGTGCGCGCCCTTATACGCACGTACGTGTTTTCTCTCCTAAAAACAGGACCACGGAAAGATATTCTTGGGTAACACAGTTTTAAATGTAAAAACTGTATTTCATGACAGCTCATGAAACAAGATCTTAAGACACTACTTTAAGGGATGCCTAACAGTCCATTAAAGAACACTCATCTGGTAATTGCAATCTTGGACAGGGGTTAAGTCATCTAATAAAATGTTTTGATCTGAGAGGCATCTCTTCCAATATTATTTTGAATTAATATATATAGTAGGATATATACTAGTGCAGAATTGTGATGTGACAGTTAAAATAATTTGTTTTATTAGAGGAGAAGGGGTGGTGGTAACATTCTTAGTAGAAAAATAATCCTATTTTCCTTTAAAAAGGATAGGTTCTTGGGATTTTAGTGTTTTATTTTTAGATTGTAGAAGCAACACATGAATGCTGCAGGGCAGGCAAACACACAGTATTACAAAGAGTAGTAAGTAAAAATTACCGTTTTTCTTCTACCCCATTTCACTGCTCATATCTGGCCACTGGTAATAGCCTGGCATGTCTGTCTTCCGAACATTCATAAGACGATTTTAAATACATGGAAAAATAATCGCACAGCCACATATCTTAGGTACATCTATAAATATACAAATACGCATGTATATATATGTATACATACACACAATGTACATATACAGTGTATATAATAGAAACACATATAATGATGATTTTCCCTCCTTCTTTTAACACTTCTTTTGTCCCTCTCCCTGGGATCAGAATAGCTATTAGAGGCACTACTGATTTTTGTGTGAGACCACCCAGAATTTACGTGCTGGTTTAGACTGCAGGTCTGTCAATCCCACCCAGCATAAGGTCTGAGACGGCTCCTGAGATGCAGTTGGAATAAAGACACCCTCCCTCCTCACCATCATGGCTGTGTCCTCAAAACGTGAACATACTTGGCCTTTATTTAAACAACCTACTACTATGGATTTTTTTTCAATCGATTCCAAATCCTTTGCAGTTGCCGCTTCCAGCTATATGTCTTCGAGCATCCAATCTGTGGTATTCATGGATAAAGCCCCAAAGAATGTCCTTTTCCATGAAACTATCTCCTTGAAGACCTGGCTCCTGTTCTGACATTCTAAGATGGGTCTGCAAACTATGGCCCACCCCTGCTTTTGTAAATAAAGTTTTATTGGAACCCAGCTGTGCCCATTCATTTGCATACTGTCTGTGGTTGTTTTCACACAACAGCAGCAGAGCCCACAAAGCCTAAAGGAAAGTCTGCTGATTCATGTTCTAGGATATGGTAAAAAACAGACTGTTTTTTCCCTATCAAAAGTTCTTGAGGAATTGAATCACATACCTCATATTTGGTGTCTTTGTCCAGGCTAAAGAGTTTATTTTATTATTATTCTAATTATTTTTAAAGGTTGTTTATTTACTTAAAGAGAAAGAGCACAGGCGGGAGGGTGGGGGGAGGTAGAGGGAGAAGAAGCAGGCTCCCCGCTGACACAGCGCTCCATCCTCCGACCCTGAGACCAAGACCTGAGCCAAAGTCAGATACTTAACTGACTGAGCCACCCGGGTATCCTTAAAGAGTTTATTTTTTTAAAAAATACAGGTGACTCTTGAACAATAAGGGTTTGAACTGCATAGGTCCACTGATCCACTAATTGTTTTCAATAAGTAAAGTACAGTAAAGTAAATGTATTTTCCTTATGATTTTCTTCACAACATTTTATTTTCTCTAGCTTTATTGTAAGAATGCAGCACATCATACAGATAACATACAAAACGTGCATTAATTGTTTATACCATTGTTAAGGCTTCCGATCAGCAGTAGGCTATTAGTAGTGAAGTTTTTGGGGAATCAAAAGTTGTACCTGGATCTTCTACTGCGCAGGGGGTCAGCACCCCTGACCTCCATGTTGTTCCAGGCTCAACCGTACAAACACACACAAAGCACCCTGGCTCTGACAGCAGCAATGCTGTGCTGGTAAACCTTTAACCGCTTGATCCCTGCAGTGGGGGAGCTCTGGATTATACCATTTGCTGATTTCCACGGTGTGGATAGTCCCCTACCGGCTAACTTCAAGCTAAAAAATGTGATGCCCTTGAACATGGAGTTGGGAAGATGTGCACACAAATGCAAGTGCAAACCAGCGCCTGCAAACCACTGGCTCCTCGGACATCAGTGGCCCAACCACCCACTTAAAAGATGTAGACACTGAGGCCCAGAGAGTGCGTCTTGCCCAAGGCTGCCCCAGTGACTGGAACCCGACTGACTAGAGCTCATTTCCCAGTACAGAGTCTGGCTGCCCCCCAGGGAGTCACTTCCTCTATAAAAGGAAGAACCGAGGAAAGAAGACAAAGGAAGTTCTTCGCCAGGCACATGGTAACAAATGCTGGTTTTATCATTATCTTCACGGTTTTGGGACTCTGGCTTTCTCAGCCTGTGCTTTGGAGCACACATCTGGTAGGGGCAGTGTTCTTCGCGCAGGACCAGGTTTCATGCGAACACTCGATAGTGGACTGTCTCCATTAACCAGCAGTTACCTAAGCTACCAGACTGTAAACTCCAGAAAGACAAGAGACTGCATCTGTGCTCACTACTTCCCCCCAGTGTCCAGTACAGAATTAGACACTTGGTAAAGTAGACAGTAAGTAAGTACAGAAGGGATAGAGAAATGAGACCCCACCATCAAAGTGGAGCTTTACTCCAAGAACACGGCAGGTACGCAGAGATCCCATTCCCTTCTCCCATCTGTGGCCAGGGCAACAACAGATGCCAATATGCTCATGCACTTTAACACTTCCCAGCTATCAGCTGCAGCATCCAAGCTGCTTCATCAGAGCAGGAGAGGCTCTGTGGATGGAGGAGCAAAGGGAGGACAGAGTCAGAGAATCCTTTTCCTTTGGTGTATACATGTATGTAATTTCTACCTGGAACTTGTTTCGACAGAGCAGGAAGCCAAGGAAATAAATCCATGAGGGATCCCACCTACCACACACCAGGGTGCAGAACATGGCTTTCTGGTAGGGGCTGAGGCAGGGCCACTCAAGGTGGTACACCTCTAAAAGTGGAGAGTGAAACAGCAAGATTGGGGAATCCTAATATTCCGATAAGCTCAAGGTCGACACAAGTACAAACAGCAATGAATGAGGAGGAAAGGAAGGCAGTGTTCTTTTGGAAATGACTTTTTGACTACTTGGTAACTCTCACACAAACCCCTACACACTTGGCATGGGCTCCCCGTGGCCACTTCTCTGAACCCACAGGTCCTGTTTGCCACATCACTGCTGCAATCCGGGCACACAGACAGATCAGCTCTGTGGGCACAGAAACAACCGAAGCCATCTGGGAGACTTGCTGAGTTTTCAGGAGGCCACTGGGGCTCATAATCTCTTATGTGGGGACCTAGTACTTAGCTTCCAAAGCGAGATCAAGCTTGGTCCCAAATTCCAGAGGTTAACACTGTCCATGTGTGGGGTGGTGTGTGTTTCCATTTAGAGCAAGCATCCCAAACAAGAAGCAGGACCAATGACTTAAGCCTCCAAAGCATTTCCTACACCAGTGGTTCTCAAAGTGGTGCAGGGACTCTAGGTACCCACAAGATCAAAACAACTTTCATTTTAATACCAAGATGCAATTTGTCTTTTTCAGTGCCACGTGTTTAGGAGTATACAGTGAAGTTTTCCAGAGGCTACATGATGTGGTATTGCAAGACTGAATGAAGAAGCAGATATAAGAAATCCAGCTGCGTCCTATTAAATCTGACTTTAAAGATGTTTGCTAAAATATAGGGGCGCCTGCGTGGCACAGCGGTTAAGCGCCTGCCTTCGGCTCAGGGCGTGATCCCGGCGTTATGGGATCGAGCCCCACATCAGGCTCTTCCACTATGAGCCTGCTTCTTCCTCTCCCACTCCCCCTGCTTGTGTTCCCTCTCTCGCTGGCTGTCTCTATCTCTGTCAAATAAATAAATAAAAAAATCTTTAAAAAAAAAAATATATATATATATATAAAACAATGCCACTCTTCTCAGTAGCATTCTGTTTTGGAAAACATGGATATTTTCATAAAATAATATGTTAATATATAAATAAGTCCACTATTTTAAAAAGTGGATTATTAAATATGGTAAATTTTGTTTTATATATATGGTAAATATAAAAAATATAACCCACATAAACAAAAGCTCCTGGTCTGGAAATTTTTNACATAAACAAAAGCTCCTGGTCTGGAAATTTTTATGAGTGTAAAGGGGTTTTTAAGCCTCCCAAAAGTCTGAGAACTGCTGCCCTAGAGGCTGTGTCTCCCTGACCCGAAGCCTGTGAGGTGGGTTATATGTGTTGCGGGAAAGATGTGCCATTCTGATGTCTGGCTGAATTAGGAAAGGCAGCCCATGCTCCTTCCTGGATCTCCGAATCTATGAGGGTAGGCTCTGTGCCCAACCCTTCCAGCTCACCCCATTTGCCCCTTACCACTTGGTGTGGATTCCGCGATCTGCCGGCTCAGTGGGATTTCCCTATCCCGCAAGCCCGGGCGCGGTGGGAACTCCCTCGTAGGGCCCGCACACCCTCCTGGGGTTAGGACACCCCAGCGAGGCCCGCACACCCTCCTCTGGGTTAGGATTCGCCAGTTCGGCCGGCCTGTAGAGCCTGGGTGAGGACTCCCAGTGCGGCCCGCACAACCTGGGCGAGGACTCTCCGGCGGCATGCACAGTCAAGGCAAAGAGGGACGAGGAAAGCCATTTCCAGTCCGTGAAAACCCTGTCCCCAGCGCGGCGCAGGCTGGAGACAAGGCGGAGAGGTCAATCCCCAGGAGCTAGTCCCCTCCCCGAATTTCCCCTTGGGCCTTCCCCGGCTTCTCTCCAGCCCCGGGCCGCTCTGCGCACCTCAGTCCCGCTCGGGGAAGGAGCCTCGGACGCCGCGGAAGGGGCTCGCGCCGACCGCCCCGGGGACAAGGCGGCCGACGCTCCCGCCCCGGGACATCCGTCGGCCGGGCCGGTACTCACCGCTAAACGCACAGCACGGATCTGATGGGCCGGCGGGCGCCAAGTGCGAGGCGCGCTCCAGTACGCTGCGCCTTTCCAGGGGCCGCCGCCTCCGCGCCCCTCCCCCTCCGTCCCCCGGGGCCACCGGCCGGTGGGCGGAGCAGGGGCGGGGCGGGGGGCGCTGGGCTCCGGCGCAGCGGGGCTGCGGCCGGAGGGGCGGGGCAGTCTGTCCCGGCGGCCCCGCCCCGCCCGGCTTGAGCGACTTATCCCTCGGCGGGAGGGGGCGGGGGCTAAGGCTCAGCGGCAGGAAGCGGAGGGACGCGTGCTCGGCCGGGTCCACCTCTGCGGGCGCACGGCCTGGGACGCGGGTGACTTTCGCTCACTCTGAGGTCTAGGCTGTGACTGCCCGGCTCCCGCTAGGAAGTGAGCAGAAGGGGTGGGGAAGAAATGTCGGTTTTCTTTTTTGTTTTTAAAAATGACTTAGCCATAAAGGTAGAGGCTTCATTCTTCGGCTGCTCCTGTACGTGTAGTCACGTTACCCGTCTCCCGACCGCCTTGTCCCTTTTCACCTCCTTGTGTCCACCCCCCTACCCCTGCTCCCGCCTTAATTCCTTGCAAAATGTGCCAAATGGGCATCAGAATCACGCTGACATAATAGGACTTCGACGTTTTCATGGTTATGAATGCAAAGTTTCTAGTGTAAAAAAAATTTTTTAACGTGTGACAACACTTTATAATGCAGGCTGTTCACCGGTTGGATATGAGAGAAATGCCTGAAGAGTTAACACTGAGTGCGCCTTCTTCACAAGACCTGCTTTTCATTGCAAGGTTGGTTGGATTTGCACGCTTCTCCAGCAAATGTGAGTAGAAAGAAGTGATTAGATCTTTCTAGATCAAAAGTGGTGAGGTTTTCCTGCCAACTTACATAGAAAGTTACTATAGTTTTCTATCTTGAGCATCTGAATAAACAGCTTATAGGACAAACATCTAATAACTAATACTATTCCCACTGCTATCGGTTAGTTACCATTCGACTCGTCTGTGCAGGGGACAATGGTTGGATCGTCACGTATCTCCTCCATCTGTCCTGTGAAGTGAAGAATATTCCCGCTTTTGCAGATATGAAGTGCCCCATAGTTGGGATTCAGTCCTCATGCATGTTTCTCAAGTCCATACTTTTCTCATATGCTATACTAGGGTACAGCTATCCCCTAATTCTAATTTTTAAATATAAAGGGTTATATTTAACTTTGAAAGATGAGATATTTACTGTATTTCCAATATGGAAGAAGACTTTCTTCCCACACACTTCCTAAATTCACATTCATCCATTCTTCTTATCACATTCATTGAACAAACTTTCCCTGAGTGTCTACCATATGCCATTATCACAAACTCTGAAAAATAATAATAGAGTTCCCTTGGAAGTTAGGGTGATAATGTTAAGTGATAACAGACATCTAATATGATAACTGGTAATTCTTGACAGAAAATGATAAAATCAAAACTCTAAAGGTAATGGAATTTATTAGTAAACACTGGCCAAAACCATGAAGGAAATCCAGATATCCCTTACTTTTTAAGACTCATTGTTGCACCACTTCAATTTTATGAAAGACCTACATTCCTACCTGTTTTCGCTACCTGAAAGAAGTCTGAAGAGGATTTTTGCTCTTAAGAAAAAGATGAAAAGGGAAAATAGCATTCAGTGTTTGTAGCAGGCTATTATATGGGGAAAGTGGCCCCGCCAAGCTCCTTCTCCCAGAACTACACTCAGTCAGCAACCCAGCATCAAGCCACTATAGCTTTGGACCAAGCATATCTGTGAGCATCTGTGCTTTATCTCAATTGATTTTACGCATTTCTTAGCAAGACGTGTCCTAAGGTATCAGAAAAGCCTAAAAGAAGTTATTTTGTGAGTCTGGGAACGTTAAAAAAATTTTCCACAGAAGTTAATGGTGATTGTTTCTTCACTGTCTGCCATTTCGGCTTCCTAGGAACGCTGCACTTTCGAAAAGCAGGAGAAACCTGGAGTACCCACATCACCCACATCACTGGGATCTGTTGCTCTCAGAGAAGTCAGCAGTGACATGCAGATTGCAGATCCACTGGCCTGTCTTCTGTTTTTGTCCTCACTGACTGCTTTGTGTTATTTGAGACTGGTGACTTCACTTGAAATTTTAACCTCCTTTTGGCTTCAGAGCCCTCGGCCCTTGTGATCACTGCATCTGTCTTCGATCCCACTTTTGTAGGCTCCTTCACTGCACTTTTTCTCCTCTCCCTTTGCATGTGACTCCTTACGCTGGTGAGATTTTCTTCATTTATTTTCTCTCTAGGCAAACTCCCTGCCACCTGTCACTGAAGCCTGCTAGGTCTCTGTCACTCTTCTTACCCCTCTTCAGATCTCCACATGCTTTATTTCCAGCCATTTGTGGGGAGTTACCACCTGGATATTTCAAAGGCACCTGCCATTCTTCACATCTAAGATGGGAATTTCGTGTCTTCTCTAACCATCAGTCTGTCCTCTCATTCCCATCGAGTTTCTTCCTCATTCTGAATCTCACTTCTTGAAGTTGGATCTCATGGTGCATTGAGAGCTAAACATTTAAGGGGTTTAGAACCATGGTACTAGGCTTATACAGGGTCCACCTGATAAATATTTCTGCCGTGGCACAAAAGACTCTGCAAGTAGCCTAGGGGAGTATATATACTCCTACGGACCTTCTGAGAAGAAGTCCTCCAGGTGTGGAACTGCTCCGGCACCGCAGATGACTCCAGGGGCTAGTGGCAGAAAGGCCTTCAGTTGAGGCCACTGCACTGTTCTAGCAGTCTCACCTGCCAGAAGCTTCTGCCGCCATAAGAAGAACCATGAGGATGTGGTCAGAGACCTATTATGCTCTGAGGAATGCCTTATCATATTCCACTAGACTTTATAGAAAGTTCCTAAAAACTGTACCCAACTAACTTTGTATCGTGCTTTTCAATTATAATGCACTTACACACATATTATTTAATAAAAAGGAAATGGTATCAGAGAAAGGCAGTCTGAGAGCACATTTCTCAAATCTCCTGGTGCATTGAAAACATATGTGCATATGCTGTTCTCTTGGAGAGACTGAGTTTGAGAGTCTGACCACCTTTTGGGAAACACCAGTGGTGGTTCCCATACTGTTTCTTGGAATCACCAGACGACACTTATTAAGAATACTACCTCCTGGGGGGCGCCTGGGTGGCACAGCGGTTAAGCGTCTGCCTTCGGCTCAGGGCGTGATCCCGGCGTTATGGNTACTACCTCCTGGGACATCTGGGTGGCTCAGCCGGTTAAGCGTCTGACCCTTGATTTCAGCTCAGGTTTGTGAAATTGAGCCCCTCATGAGGCTCCGTGCTGGGCATAGAGCCTACATAAGAGTCTCTCTCTCCATCTCCTTCTGCCCCTCCCCCCCCCAAGGAAAGAATTCTGCCTTCTGTGTCCCCCACCACCTAGAATGTTGATTCACGAGGTCAGGGGTGGGATCTGTGCTCAGAGTGTGAGGAATCTAAACACCTATAGGTGGTTCTGCTCTAGGCATGGCAGTTTGTTCACCACTGCTAACACAGAGCCTGGAACACAGTAAGTGTTTAATATGTTTGTTGACTCTTAGCTAACTCAGTTTCTTCCTGCCCCCTACTGTATTACACTTTGTTCCATGTTCTCTAGCATGGCACAGAGGGGAAATATTGTTTCGCAATGCATGAAATATAAGGTGGTCCTTCCTGAAATTCTTGTTTGAGGGAGCTCTAGAATTCCTGTGTTCATCACTGAATGTATGTCTTCCTCATACTAGAGGAAGTTTGAAATAAATGTTTTCTGTTCCTTTAAAAAATGCCCTATTCATAATAAAGGCAGTGATTAGCCTCATCTTGGGCCCCCACAGATACCCAACTGCCACCCCCTTCCACACCTGTCATATACTGAATTTTTGTGCTCCCTTTCTTGCTGCCTCAGTGCCTGAATCCTTGAGCTGCTTTCCCAAGGAGCTGGGAACCACTGGTCATCGCTTCAAACACCATCCCCCTCAACATAACTGGTGATAAAAGCTAAATGGGACCAAATGTCCCATTGAATCTTCACAACAAGCCTGTGAGGCTTGGTGACATTGTTACCATTTCACAGTTAAAGAAACAGATTCAGAGTTATTTTATAACTTTCTTCAGGCCACATAATTGGCATCACATAACTATGATGCTGGGGTTTGAACAAAGGCTGATTTAACTCCAGAACTTGTGCTTTTAACCTCTATGCAATGAAGTATAATTTTATTTAAGTGACATCATTGGATGCTCTGAGATTATAAATTATTCTTTGCAGAAAAGAAGAGGAACTCGAGTGTTCTAGGAGGAAACTTTGGTCCAACACCTTATAGTCTAGAATTCCTTATTTATCTTCAGGGCTTCTTCTCCCTAAAAATGCTCCTCGTCCTGGGGGATGAAGCTGTTGGAAGTCAGGAGCAGTGATAGCGTTATTCTGAGGCTGCTGCTACTGACTTATTTCATTTTTTTTTTCGGGAAAATTATTTGCTAACATCGACAAATGAGAGAAAAACAGCATAGCAAATTTGTCACTAATTGGACTCATTTTCATTTCCAGTTTATGAGGAGACTGTTTTCATGTGTTAGATTAACCACTTGTTAAAAATCTTACAACAGCCCCTGTGCTCTTATGTCCTCTTCATTCTTTTCCTCCCTCTATTCGCTTTGTCCTTCATACTGGCTATTTCTTTCTGACGTGTCTTGCAGTTACTATAAAAGCGCTGGGTTCCCCAAACTCATTTTTCCTAAGCTACAAAGCAGACTCCCTGTATGCTTAGCATCCACCTGGGCCCTCTACCCATTGTCCCCACAGGGAACTGATGTGACATTATTTTCACGCTACTTGCTGTGTATGAGTAATACATTTCTGGAAGTTTTGGTGACAAGAGACATGCCTCTCTGGAAGACCCTATGGGCTGTGTTAGTGGGCAGGAGAAGACTCCCCAGGATCTAGTAGCAAATGCTTTCACCCAAGGTGCCGAGTACGCCCCCCCCCTTCATGTACATTTAGAGGATAAGTGATAAAAAGCAGGATTGAAACAATTTACCCAAATGATGTTTTGATCGTGCTCACTCTCCTCAAGAGTAGGAGGAAGGGATGTTATATGACAGCAGGGCAACCAAAAGTGGCTTCAGCTGCTGAGTCGAAGTTTAGATAAATGATGTCAGCAGTATGGAGAGAGAAACTCAGGTGGATTGGAAACGGGTGTTGGTTTGGATGAGCCCAAGCTGCTGGCAGCTGCTTGAAATTGAAAGTTGATACAAAGCCTTGCTGACTGGCAAGGGATTGCTCTGTCCCTCTGCACCGCCTGCTTCCTCCCTTCCCCCACACCCCAACTTCAGCTGCTTTAAGGAGAAAGCTGAGTATGCTTGAGGAACTTCAAGAGGGGAGAAACTCAAAATATTTTCAGCTTTGTTGTATGCAGGTGCCCAGGCTACAATCCTGCTGAGTTAGTGGGGGGTTGGGGTGCTAGATGCCAGGGTAGCTGAAGTCACCAAGGACTGTGGAGAAAGCTGCAAGAATACGTGCAAGGAAATTGGTGTGGAGCCTGGCTTGAAGAAACAAAGGATTAAAAAAAAAAAAAAGTCATCCTCCAAAGCTTATCTTCCTCCCCCTCTGTCTGCATCCCCCCACCTTCTAGACGTCTAGAAGCTGTAGCCCTTTATATGCCTATTAGACTACTTGGTCCATTGGTCCATGTTCCTAGAGGGCAGTGGATCTCAACCAGGGTCCCCCTTCTAACCCTATGGCATTGGACAATGTTTAGAGATATCTTTGGTTGTCACAACTAGAGGAGGGGGGTGTGTTGCACTGGCCTGTAGTGGGTAGAAGCAGGGATGCTGCTAAACATTTTAGAATGCACAGGACACCTCCCCAAACAGATAATCACCCAACCCAAAGCCTTAGTAATGCCAAGGATGGGATCCTTGCGGGGGGTTGGGGGGGTATCCAAAAATCAAAATCAACTGATGGGGTTTGAGCAACATTTTCTGTGAAGAAGGAAAATTAAAGTGACCTGATAGGGAGGGCTTTTTGGGCTGATTCAACGTACTGCTGTCCTTCACTGCCGAATGTATATTGATAGTTAGTTATACGTGCTTGTTATACGTGAACACTCATGAAGTCCAGAAAGGATTCTTTCATTCAAGGGCTGCGGCATGTAGAGAGGTCATCTCCGTCCTCTTACTGGTGGTCTAGCAAAAAGAATATAGAGAAGAATCTGGTGGTCTAGCAAAAAGAATCTGAGAAGAAATGGAAATCACAGCTTTGGTTAACTATTGCAAAATTCAGAGAGGCAATTCTCTAGTATAACATCGCCACCTGCTGATCCAGGCATCAAGTGCACCTCTTTTTAAAAACTGGGGTTTTGGGACTGGAGGTGGGGCTTGGGGGGGTGGGAGGTGTGGCTCTTGACCTGTTACTCAGCTCTTGTTGAAAAAGAAAGCCTGACCCATAAAGACCTGTGACTTTGCAAAATGTCCCCATTTTGGCATGGGTTAGATCAGGCTTGACAATGAATAAGGAAAAGGCCCAATATACCTCACTTGTCAAAATGGTCATTTTTTCCACATTTGGAAATTGGATATTCAAGGACCTAGTAGCCCAGCTCCAGCAGCATCTCAGTTTATATGGAAAAGTGGCAGCTATTGCTGTGGGGAAACTGGACTCACATTATAGCACCTGAGGGAAAGCCACTGGCATGATGGGGCCCTCAGTTCACAGAGGTTCACCTGAATAGCTGGGGGCTGGTTCACTGAGGTTTGGCTAAGTTCAAACCTGTTAGTGTCCACTGGGGGCCTGTAGCTGTTCAATGATTGCTCTATAGATGGCAAACTAAAAACTGGCATTGTTATTCACTCACTGCACGGAACTCAAGGCCATTTTCACAACTCTGACCGATATTCCCTAGGATGAAACACACTTTTTACTGACTCTTGGGATAGTACCAATGGCTTAGCTGTCTGGTCTGTTATCTGGTCCACGCCTTATAAGACTATAGACTTTGGGATTAAACAACCTTGGCAGCTGTGGTAGGAACACCTTAGAGTCCAGATGTACAAGGGTGGGGGCAATAAGTACTCACTTTTGTCGCCTAGATCCAACACCATCACTCAAGTCAAACAGCAAATGCAGCGGACATTCTGTGGACAAGGCCGATGGTAAATTATACTGCTGTGCCATCAATAGCAGCTCTCAATATGGAGCCCCTGTAAACAGGTACAAACACATGGACTGACACCACCTCACCCCATTCTGTTACAAATTCACATGTTTCTCTGATGCTTGAGAGGGATGTGCCATAGATAGGAAAGGGAGTTATAACCATTCAGGGACACTGCCCATGTGACTTAATCAAACCAACCTGATGCGATCCAAATCAAGTTTAATGACAAATCCTGATAGGAGTTACCTGTGCCTGCTTGGGTTATATGCTTGTATATGGCTGGAAATGGGCCATGAACTCTCTCTCCATTAGGGATAGAGGTGGGTATTTAGCCCATCCACTGCCTCCTGTAATTACTGATGATGACACCAGAGATCAGCAGGTTAGTGAAATGAATAATGAATGGGCCTCTGACTAGACTACATTCCGACTGTTGGAAATACAGTTCTCTGGTTTCCCCTGGGACAGTTGCTTGGGTCCAGGACCCCAGAAGGCATATTTGAGGTGAACACTGCAGGTTAACTTCATCTCATTGTTTGGAGTCCTGATGATAGTAGCCTTAATTAAGTGCTGTATGAGACCGATTGAACAGATTTATTTCTAGCCTCTGTTGGTTAATCAAAGTGGCCAACAGAGTGAAATACTTTTGTGAAAGTTTGCCAGAAACCAAGACAAGTAGGGGCAAAGGTGGATTGATGGGGAAAACAATCTTCTACAGGCCCTGAACATCCCTGCACCTGTTTGTTGGGTATGCCAAGAATGCAAGTTCCTTCCTGACTGTTATTTTCCTAATGCCATTTCTCAGCATTGTGTTTATAGCGAACAACCTTGAGGGTTGAAATTATATGTAGGTCAGAAATTTGCTTCCAAATGATTGGGTTGGGGGAAGAACTGAGTGAGAATATAGATGAACCATGTCATCTAAAAGTTTGTAATTGCTGAATCTGGGTCACAGGTATATGTGGGTTCAAAGTACAGGCTTTCTTTCTTTTTTTTTTTTTTTTAAAGATTTTATTTATTTATTCGACAGAGATAGAGACAGCCAGCGAGAGAGGGAACACAAGCAGGGGGAGTGGGATAGGAAGAAGCAGGCTCATAGCGGAGGAGCCTGATGTGGGGCTCCATCCCATAACGCCAGGATCACGCCCTGGCTCAGTCGGTTAAGCGTCTACCTTCAGCTCATGTCATGATCACAGGGTCATGGGATTGAGTCCTGCATCAGGCTCCTTGCTCAGGGGGAAGCCTGCGTCTCCCTTTGCCTGCTGCTCCGCCTGCTTGTGCACTCTTTCTCTGACAAATAAATAAATAAAATCTTAAAAAAAAAAAAAAGAAATTAGTGAAGTTAGGAAAAAACTACTAAAGAAAATATAAATGAGTAACATAAAATCTTAATGAATTATATAATACATGGAATTGAATACTTGAGAGAATTGCACCTTTGAAAAATAAAATATGCAAATCTCTGACAAATTAAAAAAATGAAATAAAACATGCAAACATTTGTTGAGATACATAACTACAAATGTAGGTGTTAAAATAATTTAATACAATACTGTAAAATATTCTACGCAAATAATTTTGAAACTCATAAAGGGAAAGAAAATTTCTGACCAGTATATATAAAATTGTATCAGCTGTTGCTTCTACCCCTCAGAGATTTGGTTGACTTTGGCTCAAATGCCACTGCTGTTTGCTTGTGACAATCCAAAAACCTGCTCATGCTTTGGGATTTTGTTACTGCTTCATAGTTTTCTAAGCGTTCACACTCCTGCATCCAGTAAGGCTGAACTTATTTTCCCAGCATCATCTAACATGAGTCAATCTGCCGCTTTTCAATTTTCCATACGGAAACCACTCAGATCACAGAAAAGGTTGATTAGTTTTTCTGTAATGGGTTAGAGAGCAAATACTTTAGTTTTTGTGGGCACGTACATTACTCCTTCTCTGCGTCCTTCTTACTCTTAAAAACATCATAAAAGCATTTTAAAAACCAAAAAACTTTTCTTAGCTTTCAGGATGTATAGGGGGCTGCACTTATGGCTGCCCTGGGAGACGGGATGCTAGATGGTCACCTGTACCGGGCATGCACCCCCTACTCAGACCCATGCATTACCTGCCAGGCCCTTAGTTCAAGGGTGCGGTGGGCGGTGCGGCAGGCGGCACAGGGCGGGGCCTACCTTCCCGCTTCCTCCTCCCTGTCCTCCAGGGCAGTGCAGCCTTGTCTTTTCCCAGCCTAGGGGCAGCTAACAGCCTCCCACTGCTTCGACAGCTACCAGGGCGTGGCGCACGGCCCTCCTATTGCAGGTGAGCCCCGGCATCACCCGCAGCTCCTCAGGTGAATCCCGCGACCTTGGTTTACCAGCCCGCCAGGCACGGAGGGCGCGGTGGGCACCTGGGCAGTACTATGCGTCCGGCTTCAAGCAGGGCATTTCACCACCCNCCCCCCCCCCCCCCGGGGAAAAAAAAAAAAAAAAAAAAAAAAGAGGTACAAAAACAGGCTGCTGGCTGTGTTTGGCCCGTAGGCAATAATTTTGTCAACCCTGCCCTAAAATATAATGGCTAAAGAATGCAGGCCCTGTAGCCATATTGCCTTCGATTCTGGGTTTAATCCCGACTGCTCTTTTTACTAGTGTGTCAACATGGGAAAAAATTGAATGAGCTAATATATGTACCGTGCTCAAAAAAGTGGCACATTGTGCATGCTCATTAGACGTCAGATGTTATCATCAAGCCTTTAATTTCATATAGACTGATTCTTTTCATTGGATTCAATCACATATTGCATAGCCATCTGCTGGCTTTCTCCTTTTCACCCTTACTCTCTTTTTTCTCTCTTCCCCTCACTTTCTTTCAGATGTAACCAAGAAATTTCTCACCCCCCCCCTTTTTTTTTATTATCAGGCATGACTGTTCTTCCCTCAGGTTTGCCTATAGTCTTATGCTCCTCAGAGTGGACTTATTTATTTTATTCTCTAAGAAAAATTCTAATGAATAAATTTTTTGTTCACAGCATTACATATAAATTACCAAAAATTTACTCTAGAAGACATGGAAAACTTTTCTAGTGCAATAATCATGCAAATAATAGGAAAAGTTATCAAAAATTAGATCCAAAAATGTTTTTAACTAAGGTGATTTTGAATTTATTTATTTATTTAAATAATTTTATTTATTTGAGAGAGAGATAGTAAGAGCATAAACAGGTGGCGGGGAGAGGGAGAAGAAGGCACCTCCCCGCTAGCTAGCAGGGAGCCCAACATGGGGCCTGATCTTGACCTGAGCTGAAGGTAGATGCTTAATTGACTGAGCCACCCAGGTGCCCCTGATTTTGAATTTAAATGGACTTTTTATTATGCAAAATATAATCATATGAAAAAGTAGAAAGAATTATTTAATGAACCCCCATGTATCTATGACCCAGACTCTCCAATTATAAAGTCTTGGAAAATATTGTTTTTACAATATCCTCATCTCATTCTTCCCATACATGATAATTTGGAAGCAAATACCTGACTTTATACAGTTTCATGTTTCATGTATTTTGTTTTGTAACCATAATATTATTATATTGACAAAGTCAACAATACACTAATCCCAAAATATCAAAAAATATGCTGCCTATATTCAAATTTCCCCAATTGTCTTATACAATTTTTAAATAATTTGTTTACTTGGGCCTATTACCCTTTCTCTGTTAATTTACAGATATACACATTCTCTTTTTTTCTTGCAATTGATTTGTTGAAGAAATATTTGTTTGTCCTGTGGTGTTCTACCACCTGGATTTTGCTAATTGCATCTCCATTGTGTCATTTAATATGTTTTTATATCCTCTGCAAATACATGTATGGTTTACATATAAACCAAGGTACATGCAAATAGGTACTTGAAGCTTGATTAGATCATGCTTGTGTGTTTTGCACAAGAATACTTCATAGATGATGTTGTATGCTTTAATTAGGAGGTACATAACATCTGTTTCTCTCTCTCTTTTTTTTTTGATGTTAGCAGGCATTGATGATCATTTCCTAGACTCACTAATCATTATGAGATGGAAATGAAAGTGTTCTAAGAGAATATCTTCAAGTTGGCTCCTGAGTCTTTTTTTTTTTTTGACATAACCTAGTTGTCTTTGATAGCTTCCTTGCTTTCTGGTATAAGCATATACCACAATATATAATCTCTTATAGTAAGAGATACTTCATTCACTTTGTATATTTTCTGTCCCAGACCTAGAACCTGGTTCCTGTTATTGTGAAATGGTATTTAGAGACATAATCTGTGCCCTGGGGATGCTCATGGCTGTGGAATTGATCTTTGTAGAAACAATGTCTTTTCAGTGGATGGAGTTTTTGTTTATAAAATACATCATTTAAAAATTTTTAGTTTTATTTATGAATATGATTTACAATTATGTAAATTATTTTTAGCTTCAAAATTGTGATTTTGTTATTTGAGATGAGAAATATGTATTTGGTCTTTGTCCAGTTTTTGGCACAGAGCTCCTAAGACCCTTGGAATTTACTGAATGATAAAAGCAATAAAGGCGTCTTGTGTTATGTTAATAAGGCAGCTTTTGGAAAGCATCTAAGGATGGGGGCTGGTTGCCACAGGAGCCATTGGTTAAGTTTGGAACTTGCAGGCCTGGGAACAGGAGAGGGACTGGAGGTTGAATCAGTTGCCACCAGTGATTTAATTAGTCATGCGTATGTAATGTAGCCTCTATAAAACCCCAAAGGACAGGGTTGGGAGAGCTTCAGACTTGGTGAAATGTGGAGATTTGGGAAGAGTGGTGCATCTGGAGAGGGCATGGAAGCTCTGCACCCTTTTCCCGTAACTTGTCTATGCTTTATTCCATCGGGTTCTTCCTGAGTTAATATCTTTTTATAATAAACCAGTAATCTAGTAAGTAAAATGTTTCTCTGAGTTGTATGTGCTCTAGCAAATAAATTGAACCCAAAAAGGGGCTTGTTAGAACCTCCAGTCTATACAGCTAGTCAGTCAGGAGCACAGGTGACAACTCTGACTTGCGACTGGCATCTGAAATGAGGGTGGGGAACAGTCTTGTTGGACTCAGCCCTCAACCTGTGAGATTTGATGCTATCTCCAGGTAGTTAGTGTCAGAATTGAGTTAAATTGTGGGATACCCAGCTCTTGTCTGAGAATTGATTTCTGATGTGGGAACTCCCCTCCCCAACTACCACCCCCCGATGTTGGAATTGGTACCAGAACCTTTCAAAGTCAAATCTATAAAACAAAGTATAGTCAGAGAAGTCTAGCTTCTATCCCAGTCTTCTTCATCAGATTCTTTTCTACCTCTTATGTATTTTTTTTTTAAACATTTTATTTATTTGAGAGAGTGAGCAAGAGAGAGCACAAACCAGGGAGAGGGGCAGAGGGAGAGGGAGGAGCAGACTCCCTAATAAGCAGGGAGCCTGATGTGGGGCTCGATCCCAGGACCCTGGGATCATGACCTGAGCTGAAGGCAGATGCTTAACAGCCACCCAGGCTCCCTGTATTTTTTTGTTTATCTGTCAGTTTAACTTAACAAAAGCAAATACATGCATACACTTTTATTTTTTCTTTTGTAGACAAGTAGGGGTGTCTTATGCATATTTTCTCCCACATTTTTTTTTTTTTTTTGCCTAACCACTTATTGTGGAGATCACTCTGTAGCAGTATATAGAGCCTTTTCCCATTCCTTTTTATGATTTTATAATACTCTGTTAGGTGCATGTGCCATTGATAGACATTTTTGTTTCCAATCTTTGCTGTTACAAATAACACGTTGAAGAAAATCCTAGACCGTATCTTTCTGCATGGAGTGCTAGAAGAGGTATTGATGGGTCAAAGGGTAAATCCATGTCGTTTTGCTAGATATTGCCAAATTCTTTTCTGTATTAGTTAGGGTGTGCAGTGTACTGAATGTATCCTCCCAAATTCATATGTTGAAATCTTGGTGACTCCTTGCTCTTCCCAGCAAATGTGATGGTATTTGGAGGTGGGGCCTTTGGGAGGTCATTAGATCATGAGGGCGGAGCTGGAGAGGTAGCTTGAGCTCTCTGCCACGTGGGGCTGCAGTATCAGCAGGCTGCCACCGAGAAGAGGGTCCTCCCCAGCACCAGACCGACCTCATCTCGGACTTCCAGGCTCCGGAACTGTGAGAAATAAATGTTTGTTGTTTAAGACACTTAGCCTATGGTAACTTGCTGCAGAGCTCAAACTGAGACAAGGTCAAATTTGGAAACAAACCACACCAGCTATTTGAACCAACGGAATTTAATGTAAAGAATTGATCACTAGGTATAGGGTTAATTAAATTGCTGGAAGGGTAAAAAGAGAACTTTAGGGAATGAAAAAGGCAGCAAGTGTAGGAAGCCTGTACCAGCCCTCATCTGAGGGGACTAAGAGGAGGGGTGTCATGGAATGGCAACTCAGACCTCTATGGATTTGGGGATGGTGCTGCTTGATTGGTGCTGTGGTTCTGAGTTTGAAATGGGGAGCTCTGTGGGGCGGGGGCCCAGATCTTGAAGCGGGTGGCCAGCTGTTATATATCCTGTTTCTGTGGGAGACAGGAGTTTACAAGTATGGGGAAAACTGAGAACTGAATTTGGCTGCTGTTGTGGGGAAAGTACGGCTACTGTCAGGGTGAAGAGCATTGCAGAGCAGACTCATGGGAATGGCAGGCGGACGGGAACAGACACGACGGAGCCAGTCTCTCCTGTCCTCCCCCAGCCTCTCACTCTGGTGCCCCCATTGATACATGCTGACTTAGAGCCGACTGACAAAGCAGGAAGGTGGCTTGAGAATCCTGGCCTCAGCATCAAAGAGCAGAGTAAGAAAGGGTAGACTTGGAGCTGAGGGGCAACCAGGTTATAATATTTGCGGGGCCACCGTCCATAGGTGTGGAAGCATTTCTCCTACTGATGGGGCCTGGTTCACCACAGCCTCAGCAATAGATTCGGTATTTTGTCCGACTTTTAGGTTTTCTCCATCACCTTCTTCTTCTCAACAACAGGTAATAATCATGCTTTATAAACTCCTCTAAAGTGTAGAAAAAGATGGGAGATATAATGGTTCCTACTGCTTTTATGCTTATCATGTATGATGGCATTAACAGTGCTTGTAAAACACTTCACAACTCTGCAGAAGCACAGCTGACAGGGAACAACTCTGTGACCAGGGATAAAATGACTGTGCAAGCCAGCCTCAATCATCTGTTGGCAAAAGTGAACAGCGGGGTCCTCACTGCATTCCTGACAATTAAGATAGAGAATTTTCTATATTTTTATCCTTTTGAATTTTACAGTTTCTCTCCCTCAGACTTAAGCCTAGGATAGCTTTTGTTATAAAATAAGGCTGTTAAAAGGTTCATATTCCTTGCTTCTTTGAAAATTGCCTTCATAAAAGGAATCATCTAGAAAATACCCCCTTAGTTTTCATTTGTTTGTTTACATTTCATATGTATTTTTGACATTCGTATGTATTTTTATGAAAGCCAATTAGTCATTTGTGATTTTTTTTATACCTTTACTGATAAAATAGTGTTTCTCGACTTTTCTCTAGCTAGGCATCCTAATTATTTAAAGATATTAAAAATCAAAATATGATTCCCACTGGGGAAAATCACTCAGAGATACATCCTCTTACATTCTAGACACATTCTCCACTGAATTTTAACATCTTTGATATAAATTTTTAAAGGTTAAGTCATCATATAAATAGCAGTGCTATTAACAATCACAAAATTAATGAGAATAATAATGAGCTCAAGCATGTGAAATGCCAGAGTTAGCATAAACACTGTAATGCCTCCGTGCATGACATTTTTGTTTTGCCATAGGGAAAAGTTCTGTGAGCTAGTTCCCTAAGTAGTGCCAATACGTTATTACTGCAAATAAACTGCTCATTATCTAAGGTGTTTTTGCAACTTTTGGAGAAAGCAAAATGAGGTATTCTTGAAGGAGACATTTATCTCTATGCAGTAAAATAAAAAAGTGGTTTTAAACAGAGGTGAAATTAAGAACACTTCTGTACATCACTTTCATCATTGTTATAAAAGTAAAAACATGTTCACTGCAAAAATGTTTGAAAATATACCCAGGTGTGTGCGCACACACATGTATGTCACATACACACACCCCCACACCCATACCCACCCCATTAAAAACTGCCCATAATCCTATCCCCCATGGATGACTCATCACTGTTAATATGTCTAGTTTTATCAATGTTTATCTTATCTAGTAAGTGGGGAGCTCATAGTAGCTAGTTTTATACATTGCATTTTTTTTTCAAACATTAGAAACTTTTCTGAGGCCATTGAAAGCATGATTTTTGTATTGTTGCATAATATGTCACACAAATAGATTGTATTTTATTTTTTAAAACTTTATTTATTTATTTGAGAGAGAGAGAGAGGACTAGCAGGGGAGAGACAAAGGCAGAGGGAGAAGCAGACTCCCTGCTGAACAGGGAGCCCCATACGTGGTTCGATCCTAGGACCCTGGGATCATGACCTGAGCTGAAGGCAGACGCTTATGACTGAGCCACCCAGGCGGCCCAAATAGATTGTATTTTATTTAACCCTTGGCCATCTCATTTTTAGCTATTTAAAAATTTTCTTACTTTTCCATTAGGAACAGATGAACATTTTTATGCATAAAACTTTGACTAAATATCTAATTATTTCCTTAGCTCAGTTTCCTACAAGAAGAATTACTGGGTCAAAGGGTTTGCACATTTTTAAAACGTTTAAAATATATTTCTAAATTGTCCTTCAGAAAATGTGTATTAGTTCAAATTTCCACTGGATGAGGCAGAATAACCATCTTTCAGGATCCTTCACAATGCTGGATATTACCAAGAATTTTTTTTGTTAACTTAATGGGAAAAATTGATGCTCAATAAAAATCTATATTTACTGAATATTAATTTGTAAATAAAATTGTAATACCAAAATATTCCTGATTTAGCCTTGATCAAAATTATAGTTGAAACCAGAGGGCACACATTTCAATAGCAGGGATCTCGAGAAAAAAAAATTGTTGACATGGATGGTCTGAAAGTAAAAAGCACTGAGATGGTCATTATATGCTGTTAAGGAGATGAGGGCAAAAGCTGAAAATGTGACATTTTTAAAGTGTAAGTATTAGCCAGTACTATACTGTTTGGGTTATTCTAGATTTGTAATGTAGTTTGAAATGAGGACGTTTAATACCTCCAACTTTGTGGTTCTTTTTTAAGATTGCTTTGGCTATTTGGAGTTCTTCTGTGGTTCCATTTGAATTTTTTTTTTAAAGATTTTATTTATTTATTCGACAAAGATAGAGACAGCCAGCGAGAGAGGGAACACAAGCAGGGGGAGTGGGATAGGAAGAAGCAGGCTCATAGCGGAGGAGCCTGATGTGGGGCTCGATCCCATAACGCCGGGATCACGCCCTGAGCTGAAGGCAGACGCTTAACCGCTGTGCCACCCAGGCGCCCCTCCATTTGAATTTTAAGATGGCTTTTTCTATTACTGTGAAAAGTGCCATTGGAATTTTGGTAGGGATTGCATTGAATCTATAAATCACTTTCAGTAGTATGGAAATTTTAGCAATATTAATTCTTCCAATCTATAAATCCATTTGTTTGTATCTTCTTAGTTTCTTTCATCAATGTTTTACAGTTGCATTTGCTAAGAGAGTGGATCTTACGTGTTCTCACCACACACACACGCCCGTGCACGCACACACACACACACACGCCCATGCACGCGCACACACACACGCCCGTGCACGCACACACACGCCCGTGCACGCACACACATGCCCGTGCACGCACACACACACACACCCGTGCACACACACACACACACACGCCCGTGCACGCACACACAAAGGCAACGATGTGAGGTGATGGATGGATTTGTTCGTTAGCTTGATGGTGGTAATATTTCTCAACATAAACACATATCAAATCATCACATTGTACACCTTAAATATATATGATTCTTATTTGTTGATTATACCTCAGTAAAGCTGGAAAAAATGGCTTAGCCCTTTGGGAGCAAAATATGAATATTAGGTTGGACAGTAAAGTTCTAGCCACATTTTTCTTGAATAGTTTCTTTTTCTCTGTCTTCATGAATTTAGATCAGGCCAGTTCATCAGCAAGATATTCTTCAGTGACACACTGATCTTTACTCTTGAGACCAGTTTTAAAAACTACTTTGGAGTAGAAAATTTTATTTATTTAACATAGGTTATAGACAATTTATATTTGAATTTTATAATATTTCACTAACTGATTCTGGCTTTATTGACATTGCTATAATTAAACAGATCATCTAAAATATTCTCTTAGAGAGATGTGGGCTATGCAGAAATATATGGTGTTTAAATCAGAACCATTTAAAAACTAAACACAGTAGGGAGAATACAGATAATAATTATTGAAGAGGATGTGGAGAAATTGATTCCCCTCATACAATGTATTCCCTCAAACATTGCTGATGGAAATGTAAAATAGTACAGCTACTTTATTTGTTTAAAGATTTTATTTATTTATTTGAGAGAGAGCACAAGCATGGGGAGCAGCAGGCAGAGGGAGAGGGAGAGGGGGAAGCAGGCTTCCAGCTGAGCAGGGGGTTGGACACAGGGCTTTATACCAGAATCCTGGGATTGTGACCCGAGCTGAAGGCAGTCTTAACTGTTGAGCCGCCCAGGTGCCCCAAGTATAGCTACCTTAAAAACATTAGACAAAGAATTACTATATGACCCAGCAATTCTAGTTCTAAGTATATACCCAAGATAAATGAAAACATTTATCTATATAAAAATTTGTACATGAATATTCATAGAAGCATTTTTTATAATGGATGATAGTAGAAATAATCCAGATGTCCATCGACTGATAAGTGTATAAACAAAAAGTGGTATATCCATACGATGGAATATTCTTCAGCAACAAAAAAGAACGAAGTACTGATACATGCTACACCATGGACAAATCTTGAAAACATTATGCTAAATCAAAGAAGCGAGTCACAAAAGACCACATATTGTATGATTCCATTCATATGAAATGTACAGAATAGGTAAATCCTCGACAAAATAATAGCCAATCTACTATACCAACACAGAAAGAGTAGTATGTCATGAAAAAGAGATTTATCTCAGGAAAGCAATATAACATTTGAAAATCAACCAGTGTAATTCTTTGTCTCAAAAGACTAAGAAAAACTTAACCAACCTTAACAGATGGAGAAAAAACACCTGACGAACTCAACATCCATTCATAATAAAAACTTTAGCAAACTTAGGAGCAGGAGGGAAACTTCCTCAACTTTAGATAAGGGGCATCTATGATTAACTTAAGCTAACATTAGACTTAATGGTGAAAGACTGAATGCTTTCCCTGTAAGCTCAGAAACAAGGCAAGGCTGTCCACTGTCATCACTCCTATTCAGTTTTGTTCTGGGTCCAAACCAGTGAAATACACCAGGAAAAAAGATAAAAGGCATACAAACTTGAAAGTTAAATAAAATATAATCCGCTTGCAGCTGATATGATAACTAGGTAGAAAATCTCAAAGAATTTACAAAAGGATGACTACAACTAATAAGTTTAGCAGGATTTTAGGATACAAGGTCAATATATAAAATTCAGTTGTATTTTTATATATTAGCAATGAACAATTGGAAGTTGAAATTAAAGATGAGTACTATTTACAATAGCACACAAATTATATACAACTTAGGTGTAAATCTCAAAAAATAGTATGGGATCTATATGCTGAAAACTACAAAACACTGATGAACAAAATCAAAGAAAGTATTAAGTAAATGGACAACTGGGGTGCCTGGGTGGCTCAGTCGTTAAGCCTCTGCCTTTGGCTCAGGCTATGATCCTGGGGTCCTGGGATCGAGTCCTCCATCGGGCTCCCTGCTCAGCGGGGAGCCTGCCTCTCCCTCTCCCACTCCCCCTGCTCGTGTTCCCTCTCTCGCTGTGTCTCTCTCTGTCAAATAAATAAAATCTTAAAAAAAAAAAAAAGTAAATGGACAACTATGCAGTTTTCATGGATTTAAAGTCTCAATATATGTCAGTTCTGTTCGAATTGAGCTGTAGATTCAATGCAAATACCTACCAAATCCAGCAGGATTTTTTTGTGGACATCAAGCTGATTCTAAAATTTATATGGAAAGGCAAATGAAAAATCCTCTGCGCTCTCCTATTCATCCCTCCCTCTCCTCTAATTTCTGGAAACCGTTGATCCTTTCATTGTCTCCATAGTTTTGTCTTTCCTTGAATATTATATAGTTAGAATCATACAGCCTTTTGAGATCAGCATCTTTCACTAAGTAATATGCATTTAAGTTTCCTCCATGTCTTTTCATGGCTTGATACCTCATTTCTTTTTAGTCCTAAGTAATATTCCATTGTTTGGATGTGTCACAGTTTAATTAATCATTCACCTATTAAAGGACAAGTTGGTTGCTTCTAAGTTTGGCCATTATGAATAAAGCTGCTTTAAACATCTGGGTGCAGGTTTTCACATGGACGTAGTTTTCAGTTCATTTAAGTAGATACCAAGGAGCGTAATTGCTGGATTTTGTGATAATATATGTTTAGTTTTATAAGATATTAAAAACTGTCTTCCAAAGTGACTATACTATTTTGGCTTCCCACCAGTAATGAATTAGAGTTTTCTTGCTCCATATCCTCCCCAGCATTTGATGCCAGCACCAAATGCTGTCACTATTCTGGACTTCAGTCATTTTAATAGGTATGAATTGGGATCTCGTTATTGTGTAAATTTCAATTCCCCAGTGACCTATGATGTTGAATATCTTTTCATGTGCTGCTTGTCATTTGTATATCTTCTCTGGTGAAGTGTCTGTTCAGATCTTTCGCTCATTTTTAATCAGATTGTTTATTGTTGAGTTTTAAGTGTTCTTTGTATATTTTGAATAACAGCTCTTTATTAGCTGTGTCTTTTGCAAATATTTTCTCCCCACTTGTGACTTATATTCTTATTCTCTTGAGATCGTCTTTTACAGAGTAGAAGTTTTTGATTTTAATAAAGTCCAGCTTATCAATTCTTTATTTCATCGAACAGACATTTGGTTTTATATCTAAAACGTCATTGCCGTACCTAAGGTTATCTAGGTTTTCTCCTATGTTATCTTCTACGAGTTTTATAGTTTTGATTTTACATTTAGATCTGTGATTCGTTTTGAGTTAATTTTTGTGAAGGGTGTAAGGTTTGTGTCTACATTCATTTTTTTTTTTGCATATGGACATCCAGTTGTTCCAGCACCAGTTGTTGAGAAGACTGTCTTTACTCCATTAGATTGCCTTTGCTCTTTTGTCAAAGCTCAGTTGACTGTATATATGTGGATCTGTTTCTGGGCTCTTTATTGTGCTTCATCAAGTATTTGTCTATTCTTTCACTAATACCACACCGTTTTGATGTTTGCAGCTTCACAGAAAGTTTTAAGTCATATAGTCAGTCCTCTGTCTTTGTTCTTTTCCTTTAATATTGACTTGGCTGTTTTGGGTCTTTTGCCTGTTCACATAAACTTTAAACTTAGCTTATTGAAATCCACAAAATAACTTGCTGGGATTTTGATTGGAATTATGTTGAATCTATAGATTAAGTTGGGAGGAACTGACACCTTGACACTATTGAGTCCTCCTATCCATGAGCATGGAATATCTTTCCATTTATTTATTATTTTTGATTTCTTTCATCAAAACTTTATAGTTTTCTCCATATGGATCTTGTACATATTTTGTTAGATTTATACTTAGGCATTTCATTTTGGGGGGTGCTAATATAAATGGAAATATGTTTTTAATTTCAAATTCCATTTTTTTCATGGCTGGTATATAGGAAAGTGATTGATTTTCATTTATTAACTTTGTATCCTGCAAACTTGTTACAATGACTTATTAGTTCCAGGAATTTTTTCATCTTTTAGATTTGTAAAACATCTAATTTGTAAAATAGGCAATCATGCCGTCTGCAAACTAAGACAGTTTTATTTCCCTTTCCTGTCTTATTGAATTAGATAGAAGTTCCAACAAGATGTTAAAGGCAGTGGCGAAAGGGGGCATCCTTGCCACGTTCCTAATCTTAGAGGGAAAGCTTGGAGTTTTTCTTTATTAAGTATGATACGAGCTATAGATTTTTCTGTAGATGTTCTTTGTGAACATCCCTTTTTCCCTAACTTGCTAAGAGTTTTTATTATAAATGGGTGTTAGATTTTGTCAAACACTTTGTCTGCATCTATCGATATGATCATGTGATGTGTTACATTAATTGATTTTCAAATATTGAACCAGCCAGGCATATGTGTGATAATCCCACATGGTCATGGTGTATAATTCTTTTTATACATTGTTGGATTCAATTTGCTTATATTTTGTTGGGGATTTTTGCATTTATGTTCATGAGAGATATGAGAGATATTGGTCTATAGTTTTCTTGTAATGTCTTTGTCTGATTTGGTATTAGAATGATCCTGGCATTAGGAAGTATTCCTTCTGCTTCTATCTTCCGTAAGGGATTGTAGATGTTTGCTAAAATTTTTTTCTTAAGTGTTTAGTAGAATTTACCAGTGAACCCATCTGAGCCTAGTGCTTTCTCTTTTGGAAGATTATTAATTATCGATTTAATTTTTGTAATAGCTTTAGGACTATTTGGATTATCTGTTGCTTTTTGTGTGAGTTTTGGCAGATTGTGTCATTCAAGGAATTGGTTGATTTCATCTAGGTTATCAAATTTATGGGCATAGAGGTGTTCAGAGTATTCCTTTATTATCTTTTCAATGTCCATGAGATCTATAGTGGTGTCCTCTCTTCCATTTCTGATATTAGCAATTTGTGTCTTTTCTCTCTTTTGCTTTGTTACCCTGGCTAGAGGCTTATCAATGTTTTTTATTTTGTCTAAGAGCCAACTTTGCATTTTGTTGATTTTCTCTATTGATTTCCTGTTTTCAGTTTTATTGATTTCTGTTCTAGTTCATATTTTTGATTCTGCTTCCATTTGCTTCTTCCTTCCCTCATAATTTTCATTAAGGCCCTTATTTCTTACTGTTTGTGAACCTCCCTGCTTTTAGGTCCTCTTAAAGTTGTTTATTCAGGCCAGAGATTCAATTTGAGAAGGGTCGAATGGTCAAGTGACTTATGGGAAAAGTGTGACCAAGCTTTTTCTTCTTCTTACAACAACTACAGCTACTACTAAAATCTACCATTTATTGAGTGTGTATTAAGTGCGAGATATTTTTAAAACAATTATCTATTTAATCCTTATAATAGTCCTCAAGGTAATTAGAGTTATTTTCATGTGTACGTGAGGAAAGAAGGTTATGGAGGTAAAGGTAACTTGCTCAAGGCTACACACTTTGTGTAAGTGGAAAAGTTGGGTTTTAAGCTCTGATCTGTAGGGCAATAATGCAAGAGATGTACATAGAAATAAATTCACTGTAGATATACAGAATCATATAGAGATTGCAACATTACAGGGATTTAAAAAATATTTTATTTATTTGAGAGAGAGAGAGCATGAGCTGGGGGAGGGAGGAGCAGACTCCCCTCTGGGCAGGGAGCCGGATTCAGAGCTCAATCCCAGAACCCTGGGATCAGGACCTGGGGCAAAGGCGAACACTTAACCGACTGAGTCACCCAGGCACCCTGCAACATCAGAGAGATTTTAAGAACGTTTTGTGCTTTAAACAAAATTTCAAGGCTGTTGTATGTTGTTTATGAGAAAGTGGGATTGCCTTGTCAGGTGAAGGAATGACTTACTCAAAGGTAGAGATGTGTTAGTAGGTGGGGAATGGTGAGACTGGTTCTGTCTCAATTCAGTGTTAGTCTATGATATATACTTTTAAAACTGGCCCCTTTGGATGCTCATATGTCTTGTCACTTGTAAGCTATTTCAAATGAGGATTAAAATGTTGGCTTGCTTAGTATTTCACTCAGTCCTTAAACATGACTTTAAAATGATTGTCACATCCTAAATTGGCTTAGATTAGGTCTATGTATAGTACTTCTTCATTTCTTTATATCTTATTTTGGAAAATTGGCTTGACTTCCTTTAGGAGGCCTCTCAGTTCAGTAATAATGCCATGAATTTAATTTCTATAGGTTTATTAACTCCGGAAGGCAAAGAGCTTAATGCAGGGGAGATGTATTTAATTATTGACAGTGGGAACTTTTGAGAGACTTAATGAAGGAAACAAAGTCTGCATAGAGTAGTAAGGGAACATTTGATTTCAAGATATTATTTGCAATATTAAACTGTGCCAATAGATGGAGAAGTTGTTCCATATATATCAGAAGGCTTGGTTTCTCTATGCTGACTAAAGAAATTCAGGTTTCTGGCAAGTTGAAAATGGATTTTCTCAATAAAAATGTGAAGCAGGAAAACTGGGTTACTCATAAATTTTAATAAGAAATAATTTTAACAGGGGACAGGAATTTCACTAATTTCAATTATAAGTACACGAAACTCTTAGTACCTGCACTGTTTTTGCAATTTGGCCAGAGCACTTTTAGATCTGTACATATGAATGTATGTATGTATGTATTTATACCTCATCTTGTACAAACAGGGTTTTAAAAAATGCATGTAATTTTATCGGATAAAAATGATAAGCATAACTTATTTTAAAAATGGAGCGAGAAAGAATGGAATGAAGTTAGAGTAACAGCATGCCTTAAGTTGGGCCACACATCTGGCCTGGAGCTTCCTAGCAGCCCTTGCAAGTAGGCAGACAGGATCAGTTGAACGATCCAGTGTCTATAATGTAAAAACATGCCCTGTGTTAGGAGAGCTATAATAATTCTTAATACTAAGGTCGGGAGTATGTCTCTTAGGGACTCATAAGTAGGGCACTGTGAAATGCAATAGATAATACCCTTATATTAAGCTGATGATACTTCTCACATGACTACTTCTTACAGTGTCAGCTGTAAGGTGGGTCGTACCACAATGCTAGTTAATTAAAGGAGTTTGAGGTGGAGGGGGGAGGGTGAGCACCATGTACCCCAAAGAGTCCTTACAAGGAATACAGTATAGCTTTCTGATTGTCCAGTTGGACAGAAGATACAATTCAGACTCCATCAATGGTCCATAAATGTTATTTCTCTAACGGAAGGGTCTGATGGGGATGGAGGGCTGGCATGAAGGCTACATAGCCTGCTGCACGCACAGCACTGAGCCTGGCAGCTGGTGGGGACTTGCTGAAAGCCATTCACGGTCAGTCTGGACTGTGCACCACCCTCCACCAAAGGACACAGATGACCTGCTGTGGCTGACTTGTGTGGATATCTGTGTGGCCTCTTTAATGCAGTGGTGTCTTTTTCGGAAGTCATTTGACCTGGGTTAGCTTCTGGAAGGGTTCCCTCCAGCCGCATACTTGCTTGTTCCTCCTGTTCCAAACCTCTGTGCACAAGGTCCCTCTGTTACAGACTCTCTCTTCACACCGTCTCTCACTTCATCCTTCTCTTGCTCTCTTGGTACCTTCACTGTTTGTGATTTTCCAGAGAACACTGCTGCTCTAAACCCTGAAAGCCCAGCCAGACTCCCACTGTCCCAACCTTTCTAGAATACTGCTGCCCAGATCAGGTTTCCCTTTCTTTCCAGGAGGGAAGGAGACCACACAGCCATTAGGTTTCATGGCTTCCTTCTCCACCAACCTTCCCCAATCTGTTAGTCTGGGACACATTTATAAATTTTATAAATTCTGGGGCTGGAAGCTGATTTGAGAACGTTTCTCCAGCTCCATATCCAGTCACCACTTGGCTTATTCACATTCAAATACAGCATCACTGCAGCCTCCCTGGAAGTGACCAGGGTCATTCAGTCCACCTGCCCAGTCACACACACAAACGTCCCCCTGCATCTGGCCTCCCTCTCCTCTCCATTGTGTTGGTTGCAAATTCTACTAAATAGAATGTTGCAATAATTTTGCTTTCCATACCCTGAGGGTGTGCCAAAGGTGTACTTTGGCTTACACTTCTGCACACTGATTGGAAGAATGTGCCCTGAATTCTGTTTTGTTTCCATTAACTTTTTTCTGAGAAATTACTGACCCTGAAGATTGGAGCCGCAAATGGATCCTTTTAACACGTATCCTGTCAGGACGCAACCTCTGTGTATTATGTGGCTTTTAGTCTGCAAATGCTTCCTCTTAATGCATCAGTTCCCTTAAGAAGTATTTATTTGAGTGACTTTCCCTGTATTGGGATTTTAGGAATACTTCTATTTCTGCTGTTTTAGGAAACCTACAGTCAGAAGAATTTACAGTTCACTTATTTTTATAGCTGGAAGTAGCTATTTAAAGCCTTGCCTCTCCCTCCTACCTGCTCGAGAGCTTCCCAAATCAATGATTCTTCTGATTTCTCTGTAGAATTTGTCTTAATCCTGTGCACTCAGCCTTAAATGAGATATTTGTATCCTGACGTATTCTGTATGTTTCTGTCATCCTTGAGCAAATCATGCAAATTCCTTCCTAGCTCAACGCAAAACAGAGTTGGGCCACTATCGTTTCGCCTCTAGTTGGAGAGTGCGTGTTGAGGTGAAGCAGCGACCCAATTTTGAACTTACGTTATTCAGATCGGAGCCTCTTTGCTGTTCATTGCAACACCATGTCTCTGAAATAGCTCCCCAAAGTTGCCATTAGAGGATGGGTCAGGATTGGATATACTTCTAGAAAGCAAACCCAGTGGGCAGCTCAGTCTACATTCTTGGATCCTTCATTCTTTTCAGGTGATGCTGCCAATAACTGGGGACTCTGGAGCAGCAGGCCTGTAGGACCAGCCCCCTGAGGGCTGTCCAGACCTCTTAGGAGATTTTCAGTGGTCAGGTCTTAGCAGATACATAGGGATTTGTCCTCATTGTAATCTCTGCCTGTCTTTAATTCTCTTCTCTATTTTCTATTATGGTAAAAATAAAAAACAACAACAAAAAAGACCTGTTATAAGCAGCTCCTGGTTTCTATCAATGAGTACATTTTGAAGGTCCTTGGAATCTTGGGGGTACATTTTCACGTGTGCGAGTTGGTGTGCGTGCAAATTGGGGGGCGGGCAGGGCACAGAGTAGAGACAGGGAGCAGTTAGAGACCCTGGAGTGGTCAGGGAATGTAATCGAAGTGAAAAGCAAGTGCCCCCTCCTGCCTTGCCAGAGGGTCAGCCCAGAAAGCACAATGCATTGTGTTTAGACTGCCTCCCCTTTCCCCAAGCGGCTTGCAAGTCCCTGACTCCTCAGTCAGAGTTCTTGGTGACAAGTGAAACTAGGCAGCCTGGTTTCTAGGCGGCAGGTTGAACTGCAGTGCAATGTCTCAGGAATCCGTCGGCCTCCGTCTAAAGGCTAAGCGGAACCGACTCCAGATGGTACCTGTATGGTGCACTGTGATCTTTCTGCACACAGTACTTCTATTTGCATTTGTGAGCTATAACCTGTTGTGAAGCATAATGCTGACTGAGAGGCTCTGGGAAAGACCCTTTAGCATAACAACATCACATTGGTTTTGGTTGTTTCTCGGAACAAATGAGAGCTGGAAATCACTGAGAAAGAGTGCAGACAAATTGAAAGTAAGGTAAACAGCTTTCACTTGGTCGGGGAGTGTGTGTGGCAGCAGCTGGCAGGTTCTTCCCCATGGAACATTTCCCACCATCTCTTTATTATATGAAGCAGGGATCTGCCCGTTCGGCTGTCCTTGACTTCTCCAGATGCCAGAAGCAGTCTTGAATGAGCGTGCTAGACCAAGGGAGAAGGGAAGGGGACCTTCATGCCAGAGTGAGAGTTACAGAAAATGAAGCCGAGGAGCTGTTAGTTGGAGGAGGGGACTGGAGTGAGCTGGGGGAGATGTGTGGTGAACAAAGGGAAGAGAAGAACAAAGAACAAATGTTGTCTTAAAATAGAGTGAAAGAGAAGAGAAATGGGAGAAAAATAAATCAAAACAAGAGATAAAATCATTTGAAACAAGAGCTAAAGAGCCAGAAAGAACAGTGCACAGAAAGTGGTGCTGGGTGTCTCCCACAGTGGGTTGAAACTGAGTTAGGGCCGCACTGGGGCAAGCAGGGCAGAAAAGCGTCAGGAGGCTGTCCTTGGAGGTCTGAGGGCTGAGCTGCCCACATACCTGCTCTGCTCTGGCAGAAATGACCCTGGGACATCTGCCCGTGACCTGTTTCCGCAGGGTCTCGTCTGGCTGGTTCTGTAGAAGTCCGAGACGGCACCGGAGGCTGTCTTCTGTCTCGGTGTGAGGATGGTCAACGGGGAAGAGGAGAAGGAAAAGAGGAGCAGACGAGAGACACAGCCTCTCTTATTTCTACATCTCTGTATCCTCATTCACAAAATGGCAAAATGGAATAATACCCAACTCAGAGAGTCCTTGTGAAGATTAAGAATGTTAATTAAACAAGGAGAGCATTAGACTGAGGTGGCTCTAATGCCTCGATAGCCTCCGTAACCAAAACAAAATCTAAGCCTGTCTCAGTTATGAAATCAGAACGGTAAGGACAGCCAGTCACAGACGGCCAGCTAGGCCTCAAGTTATAGCCAATCAGTAGTTCCCTTGCTGTGTTTCTGGATTTTCTCCATGCATGCAAGTCTTGCCCTGGGCTCCTGTTGGTGGAACGCTCCTAACCACTTTCAGTTTGGTGCTGCCCAGTTTGAATCAATTCTGTGCTCAAATAAACTCTTAAAATTTTTAATATGCCTCAATTTGTCTTTTAACAAGAGATAATACGTTCCTGGCTCAATAAATGTTAGCTATTTTTAGTACCCATATATGTACAAAAATATTAACATGGTAATTTTTATTAAGTAAGGGATGTTACTTAATAACTTACCAAGTAGTACTCACAATCAAAAATAGACACACATACACACTCACACATACACGCATGTATGGAAGGAAGGAATTAAAATCTTAATAGAGATTACTTTTAGAAAGTGGATTATCGCTAATTTATTTTTCTTCTCCTGCTTGTCTGTATTTCTACAGTGAACATTAATTCCTTTCGTAGTGAAAAACACATTTTCTTTAAAAAAATTTATATATTTATTAGAGAGGGAGCATGTGAGAGCACGAGCAGGGGGAGGGGCAGAGGGAGAGAAACTCAAGCCAACTCCGTGGAGCCTGATGCGGGGGCTCGATCCCAGGACCCTGAGATCATGCCCTGAGCTGAAATCAAGAGTTGGAGGCTGAAGTGACTGGGCCACCCAGGCACCCCAAAAACACATTCTTCTTTAAACAGCTGCAAGAATCAATCCCAACAAGGTTCATTATCAGTCCTTTTTCTTATGTGTCCAAATATAGATTCAAGGAGGTGTTACCTCAGTTCTCATTCTCACTCTTCCTCAAATGTGCATTCATTTTAGTTGGCAGCTTCATGGACTCCCCACTGGTGTCTTCCAGCTCTAAGAGAGAAGGATGTTTGCATTCTGGAAAGAGCTGGAAGTTACTCAGTCCTACTTTTCTCGCCTGGGCTTTAGCAAAGGCACCTGAAGTTCAGAACAAAAGACCTTATTTGCTTACAGCTGTGCTGGTTAAGGCGCCAGAAGGCAGGCAGGCTTGAATCAGGCATGGCTTCCCAAGATCTGCAGTAGGAAGGCTAATTTTTCGGAGGGCTGTCTCTTTGCACATGCTTTATTAATCGGTGGGCATTGCCATAAAAAATTGGCTTTTAGCTGAGGCAGCCTTTTGAGGGTGGCTCAGTGGAACAGCTGCTCTAGACTGGAAAGTGCCACACTCCAACTGGGTATGCATATGAACCACCTGGGGATAGCTGGGAGCGCCTGAAAGCATGCATTTGTCAGCAGAGCAATGCTTTCCCTGGGCTCTGTTTGGAAATGGAAGATGTCGTGTTGTGTTTCCATTGCCTCTCTGCTAGAATCCAATGAATAGCATTGTATGATGTCTTGGAATCTGGGTGATTTTTGGTGGTGACGATGGGTTTGAGGAGCAGAGAGGAAGAGGGCGGTGATGTGGGATCCACAGTCCAATCGGAAACAAAGGAGAGAAGCAAAGAAAGAGTTAAGAGTTAGATGTCTGTGCCCGTGAATTGCACTCCACCTCAACTTGAGCCCCACTTCCTATTTTAATCTGCTTTGGCACATTTTGATTTTGGGCAGGGATTCAGCCTTGTCCATGTTGCCAGAGGCTGTGCTTGTAATACAGGCATCACATGCAGTGACAGGCTTGTAGAAGAAGCACTGTGCCCTGATACAGATCAAACGGGAGCATTTCCATCGAAAAGTGCAGCCCAGGTTGTTCTCTGCACCCCAGTGGTACTTGGGCAGCTCGGGGTCACGTTCAGCGGCCATCCAGGCGTGTGCGACCCTCAGCGATGCTGATGGATGTGGGACCCTGCCTCCTCCCTCCCCCAGCAGCCTGGTTCTTAGGTGGAGAGGCAGCCTTTGTGGGGAAGCTTCCTGGGCAGAGAGTCCAGGACTGGGGATATGGAGCCCTGAAGACTGGCACCCCAGGTTGTTCTGACCTTGGGCAGAACTCTGATCCTTTGTGAAGAACTGGCAGTGCATGACAACTAAGAGTGGAAGCACGGGGATTACTCAGTCTTCTTCTGGCTATTGCCTCTCTCTCTCTCTCTCTCTCTCTCTCTCCAGCCTCCCAGAAGGCGGAAGGCAGAAGAGAGGGGAGAGGCAAGTCAGGGCATGGTTGCTCCTCTTAATTTATTAGTGGTTCTATTAAAAGTATTGTGGTGGTGGGGAAACTAATGGTAGCTAGGGATAAAAAAATGTCAGATAATTTTGGGTTTCAAATTACCTTGAACTTAGAGTGAGCACCAGTGAACCCCTTTCCATACATGAGGGGCAGGGTGTATTGCCTCGAATTCTATGTTTGCTGTTAAAAATTTGCATGAATCCATTTTCATGTCCAATTAGATTGATGAACAGTTTGGCTACTTAATGTTATTCTGCTTGGATTTTTGCTGAGGTTCTTTAAATGTGCTCTGTGTTGACTGATTGATAAATCCATATAAAACATTCACCGCATGCCTACTGTGCACCAAGCCCTGAGCAGAGATACAGGGTGCAGATCGACTTTCAGGGAATTTAATCTAATTATAAGGACACAGAGTTAAGCAAATAATTAAGAGATAGTGTAGTAAGTGTCTGATACGGACAATTCTACGTGCCGTGGAACACGTAGCAGGGACCTTGGGAGGATGGAAGAAGATACGGAGGAGCTGACTTGTAAGTTGAGACCTAATGATGAGTAGAGTTAACTGGGGAGGGACCAGTGTTCTGAGCAGATGGACCAGTCTGAGCAGCCATCATAATTCCTTTCTCCCGTGCATGTATTTTTAGAAAGTCATAAGTGAGAAGGAACTTCTCTCATAAAAATCAAGTTGGACGGTAGTTACTAACAGATCTCTTATCAAGGAGAACTTTGTGTATCTCCCACTTATGACTGCTGCCCATTTGGTTTTGTGTGTGTTTTTTTTAAAAATATTTATTTATTTGAGAGAGAGAAAATGAGTGAGAGAGAGAGAGAAGAGAGCAGGGGAAGGGGCAGAGGGAGAGGGAGAAGCAGGGAGGGAGAAGTAGATTCCCTGATGAGCAGGGAACCCAACGTGGGGCTCGATCCCAGGACCCTGGGATCAGAACCTGAGCTGAAGGCAGACACTTAACTGACTGAGCCACCCAGGCGCCCCATGGTTGTATATTGTGGCTCTCCATGTGCATCTCCAAAGGATCTCTGCAGGCCATAGAGGGCCTTAGTTATCCCTATATCTCTCAGATGGGGGTTTTGCACATGGGCTTGCTGAACAGTGAATCAACGAATAAATGGATTCAGGGGACATTGGAAATCAAGGCTCACCCAATGCCAATAGGGAAGGCAAATAATCTTAATGTGATGTTGATTCTTGAACTCTATCTGGATTGGCCAGTGGCCTAGGTGTATCTGTCCTCCCTGAAGGTTCTGATTCTTGGCCACTCTGCTCGGAACTGCTATTCTTCTTTTTGTCAGACTGAGCTTAGCCTGGGATGGGCACAATGACCTATTATTCCCTCAAATATCTCACTCTGCGTTCAAGCTATTATGATTGCAGGCTCATGCATACACAGCTTGTTTCACAAATAACTTTGGTTCCATTTATGTCAACGCAGTTGAGAACTTCCTATGCCCCCGGCATTGTGGTATGTGCTGACAGTGCAAGAGTGAATAAGACAGGGCTTAGGGCCTAAAGTTACTAACAAGGATTACATGTCAAGGGTGCAGCTGAGCTAGAGATGGTGTGGGTGGGGTGGGGTGGATGTATGGGAAGTCCCAACATCAAGGTTTTGGGCAGAAGTTCTTCACGACACCCAAAGGGAATATGGCCTTGATTGAGGAGTTTTTAAGATAATTTTGAAAGGAAATAGGACCTGGGCTCTTGGGAGATTATAAACTTTTGCACAACTTGCTTTCTTGCTAGTGGGTATGGAACCATATTCTCTCATGCTGAGCTCTCTTTGAGTTCTGAATGGGGTGGGGCTGAGGTCATTTGGGGAGTCATACCTACCAGATTCTAGACTGATTATCTCTGTGGCTTAAAGGAATTGTTGTGCCTCTGTGATACTGTGAAATGATAGTATGTTAGGTCTTTGTCCCCAGTTCCTGGCACAGAGCTCCTAAATCTTGTAATTTCTTGAGTGATAGAGATGATAAGAACATCTTGTGTTATAATATTTGGTCTTAGTCCCTCCTTCCTGGCACAAGAGCTTCTTATTTTTTTTAAAAAAATTTTTATTTAAATTCTAGTTAATTAACATACAGTGCAATATTGGTTTCAGAAGTAGAATTCAGTGATTCATCACTTACATACAACACCCATGCTCATCACAGGTGCTCTTTTCAATACCCATCCCCCATCTAGCCCATCCCCCACCCACCTCCCTCCATCACCTGTCAGTTTGTTCTCTATTGTTAACAGTCTCTTATGGTTTGTTTCCCTCTCTCTTTCCCCCACTCCCATATGTTCATCTGTTTTGTTTCTTAAATTCCACATGTGAGTGAAACCATATGGTATTTGTCTTTCTCTGATTGACTTATTTCACTCAGCGTAATACACTCTAGCTCCATCCACATCATTGCAAATGGTAAGATTTCATTCTTTTTGATGGTTGAGTAGTATTCCAGTGTGTGTGTGTGTGTGTGTGTGTGTGTGTGTGTACATATTTTTGCACATCTTCTTTATCAATTCATCAGTCGATGGACATTTGGGCTCTCTTTATAGTTTGCCTATTGTTGATAATGCTGCTATAAATGTCAGGATGCATGTACCCCTTCAAGTCTGTATTTTCGTATCATTTGGGTGAATACCTAGTAGTGCAATTGCTGGGTCGTAGGGTGGTTCTATTTTTAATTTTTTGAGGAACCTCCATTCTGTTTTCCAGAGTGGCTGCACCAGTTTGCATTCCCACCAACAAGTGCAAGAGGGTTCCCCTAGTCTCCACATCCTCACCAATATCTGTTGTTTCTTGTGTTGTTAATTTTAGCCATTCTGACAGATGTGAGGTGGTATGTCATAGTGGTTTTGATTTGCATTTCCCTGAGGATGAGTGATGTTGAACATCTTTTCATGTATCTGTTAGCCACCTGGATATCTTCTCTGGAAAAATGTCTATTCATGTCTTCTGCCCTTTTTTTTTTTTTTTAAGATTTTATTTATTTATTCAACAAAGATAGAGACAGCCAGCGAGAGAGGGAACACAAGCAGGGGGAGTGGGAGAGGAAGAAGCAGACTCACAGCAGAAGAGCCTGATGTGGGGCTCGATCCCATAACGCCGGGATCATGCTCTGAGCCGAAGGCAGATGCTTAACCGCTCTGCCACCCAGGCACCCCTTTGTCTTCTGCCCATTTTTTAACTAGATTATTTGCTTTTGGGGTGTTGAGTTTGAGGAGTTCTTTATAGAATTTGGATACTAACCCTATATCTGATATGTCATTTGCAAATATCTTCTTCCATTCCGTAGGTAGACTTTTAGTTTTGTTGATTGTTTCCTTGGCTGAGCAGAAGCTTTTTATCTTGATGAGGTCCCAATAGTTCATTTTTTTTTTTTAAAGATTTTATTTATTTATTTGACAGAGATAGAGACAGCCAGCGAGAGAGGGAACACAAGCAGGGGGAGTGGGAGAGGAAGAAGCAGGCTCATAGTGGAGAAGCCTGATGTGGGGCTCGAACCCATAACGCCGGGATCACGCCCTGAGCCGAAGGCAGACGCTTAACCACTGTGCCACCCAGGCGCCCCCCAATAGTTCATTTTTGCTTTTGTTTTCTTGGAGATGTGTCTAGTAAGAAGTTGCTGCGACCAAGGTCACAGAGGTTGCTGCCTGTGTTCTCCTCTAGGATTTTGATGGATTCCTTTCTCACATCTAGGTCTTCCATCCATTTTGAGTCCATTTTTGTGTATGGTGTTAGGAAATGGCCCAGTTTCATTCTTCCACATGTGGCTATCCAATTTTCCCAGGACCATTTGTTGAAGAGACTATCTTTTTTCCATGGATAGTCTTTCCTGCTTTGTTGAAGATTAGCTGACCATATAGTTGTGGGTCCATTTCTGGGTTTTCTATTCTGTTCCACTGATCTATGTGTCTGTTTTTGTGCCAGTACCATGTTGTCTTGATGACTGCAGCTTTGTAATAGAGCTTGAAATCTGGAATTGTGATGCCTCCAGTTTCTTCTTTTTCAGAAGTGCTTTGGCTATTTGGGGTCTTTTGTGGTTCCATACAAGTTTTAGGATAGTTTGTTCTAGCTCTGTTAAAAATGCTGGAGGTATTTTGATAGGGATTGCATTAAATGTTTAGATTGTTTTGGGTAGAACAAACATTTAACAGTGTTATTTCCAATCCATGAGCATCGAATGCTTTTCCATTTCTTTGTGTCCTCTTCAATGTATTTCTTTTTTTTTTTTTTTTAAAGATTTTATTTATTTATTTGACACACAGAGAGAGCACAAACAGGGAGAGTGTCAGGCAGAGGGAGAGGGAAAAACAGGCTCCCCACTGAGCAGGGAGCCCGATGTGGGGATCAACCCCAGGACCCTAGGATCATGACCTGAGCCGAAGGCAGACACCCAACTGACTGAGCCACCCAGGCGCCCCTCAATTTCTTTCTTAAATATTATGTAGTTTTCAGAGTACAGATCTTTTGCCTCTTTAGTTAGTTTTATTCCTAGGTATCTTATTATTTTTGGTGAAATTACAAATGAAATCAATTCCTTGATTTCTTTTTTCTTTTTCTTTTTTGCTGCTTCGTTATTGGTGTGTAGAAATGCAACAGATCTCTGCACATTGACTTTATATCCTGCAACTTTGCTGAATTCACGTATTAGTTCTAGCAATTTTTTGGTGGAGTCTTTTGTTTTCTACATAGAGTATCATGTCACCCACAAATAGTGAAAGTTTGACTTCTTCCTTGCTGATTTGGATGCCTTTTATTTCTTTTTGTTGTCTGATTGCTGAGGCTAAGACTTCCAGTACTGTATTAAATAGTAACGGTGAGAGTGGACATCCTTGTCTTGTTCCTGACTAGGGGAAAGGCTCTCAGGAGGCTCCAAGGCTTTCCCCATTGAGGATGATACTAGCTGTGGGTCTTTTGTTTATGGCCTTTATGATGTAGAGGTGTGTTTTGTCTATTCCTACTTTGTTGAGGGTTTTTGTCAAGAAGAGGTTTTGTATTTCTTCAAATGCATTTTCTGCATCTATTGACAGGATCATATAGTTTTTATCCTTTTTTATTAATATGGTGTATCATAATTGATTTGCAAATATCAAACTACCCCTGTGGCCCAGGAATAAATCCCACTTGATTGTGGTGAATAATTCTTTTAATGTACTGTTGAATTTGAGTTGCTAGTATTTTATTGAGAATTTTTGCATCTATGTTCATCAAGGATATTGACCTATAATTATCCTTTTTAGTGGGATCTTTGGTTTTGCAATCAAGGTGATGTTGGCTTTATAGAATGAGTTTGGAAGTTTTTCTTCCATTTCTAATTTTTTTGGAACATTTTGAGAAGAATTAGTATTAACTCTTCTTTAAATGTCTGGTAGAATTCCCCTGGAAAGTCATCTGGCCCCAGACTTTTGTTCATCGGGAGATTTTTGGTTACTGATTCAATTTTTTTTCCTGTTTATAGGTCTGTTCAAATTTTCTATTTCTTCCTGTTTCAGTTTTGGTAGTTTGTAAGTTTCTAGGACTTTGTCCATTTCTTCCAGGTTGCCTAGTTTGTTGGCATATAATTTTTCATAGTATTCTCTTACAATTGTTTGTATTTCTGTGGTGTTGGTTGTGATCTCTTTCATTTGTGATTTTATATATTTGGGTCCTTTCTCTTTTCTTTTTGTTAAGTCTGGCTAGGGATTTATCAATTTTATTCTTTTGAAGAATCAGCTCTTAGTTTCATTAATCCATTCTGGTTTATTTTGTTTGTTTGTTTGTTTTTATATCATTTATTTATGCTCTAATCTTTATTATTTCCCTTCTTCTGTTGGCTTTAGGCTTTATTTGCTGCTCCTTTTCTAGCTCCTTTAGGTGTAAGGTTAGGTTGTATATTTGAGACTTTTCTTGCTTCTTGAGGTAGGCCAGTGTTGCAATATATTTCCTTCTTAGGACTGCCTTTGCTGCGTCCCAAAGGTTTTGGACTTGTGTCTTCATTTTCATTTGCTTCCATGTATTTTCTTATTTCTTCCTCAATTTCTTGGTTAACCCATTCATTCTTTAGTAGGCTATTCTTTAACCTTCACGTATTTGAGTTCTTTCCAATTTTTTTCTTGTGGTTGACCTCAAGTTTCATAGTGTTGTGCTCTGAAAATATGCATGGTATGATCTCGATCTTTTTGTACTTGTGGAGGGCTGATTTGTGACCCAGTGACCCAGTATGTGGTCTTTTCTGGAGAATATCCAATGTACATTTGAAAAGAATGTGTATTCTGCTGCTTTAGGATGAAATGTTCTGAATGTATATGTTAAGTCCATCTGGTCCAGTGTGTCATTCAAAGCCATTGTTTCCCTTTTGGTTTTCTGCTTAGATTATCTGTTCATTGCTGTAAGTGGGGTGTTAAAGTCCCCTCTTATTATTGTATTATTATCAAGGAGTTTCTTATGTTTATTATTAATCGATTTATATATTTGGGTGCTCCCAAGTTGGGGGCATAAATATTTATAATTGTTAGATCTTCTTAATGGTTAGACACTTGGGTGTATTTTCATCTGCTTGTTAAAAGAATCAAGATCCCAGGGGCGCCTGGGTGGCACAGCGGTTAAGTGTCTGCCTTCGGCTCAGGGTGTGATCCTGGCGTTGTGGGATCGAGCCCCACATCATGCTCCTCTGCTATGAGCCTGCTTCTCCCTCTCCCACTCCCCCTGCTTGTGTTCCCTCTCTCGCTGGCTGTCTCTGTCAAATAAATAAATAAATAAAATCTTAAAAAAAAAGAAAGAATCTAGATCCCAAAATACAAATATATATATATATATATATATACGTATTTGTATATGTGTGTGTATATATATACACATATATAAATACATATATATACACACATATATAAATACATATATACACATATACATATACAAATACATATATATTTGTATTTATTTACATAATACATATATATGTAAATAAATATAAAAACAAATGAAAATATATAAACTAAAAATTAAAAAAATTAATAATAAAAAATTTAAAGCAGTGACTAAATATATTTGTATATTTACATATTTAGCAGCGACTAAATATATTTGTATATATATTTACATATATATTTACATATATACATATATTTACATATATACACATATATACATATATTTACATATATACACATATATACATATATATGTAAATAAAGAAATATAAAAACAAATGAAAATATATAAACTAAAAATTAAAAAAATTAATAATAAAAAATTTAAAGCAGTGACTAAAAAAATAAGAAAATAAATGAAAAAATAATAGAAAAATGAAGAGTAAAAGTAAAAAGGAAGCTAGATCCTATTTCTTCCAGAGTTGAAGCTTTGCAGCACTCTGTGATCTATATACTTAGTGGGACCGAATATTTTATGCTGGTCTTCTGGGGGAGGGTCCCCGCTGTGTTGATGCTCAGGCTCACTTGTTTCAGTGGAAATGTGTCTCCAGGGGTGGTGGTGGTGGAATGTGGTGGGTGTGGGGAGTTCAGGGGCTTGGTGTAAGCGACTCCAGCCTCCACTAGGTGGCGCTGTTTTGCTCCCTGGAGGCCTTCAGCCCGGATGAGTGGGATGAATATGGTGGCACCTTGCTCTCTGTCCTGGGAGCGGAAAAGTTTGTGCCTTCCACTCTTCCATGAGCCTTCACAGAAGAGCAATCAATCACCCCCCTTTGTGTCCCCGGTTTCTGCCTGAACCCTGCGTTCACCCTGCCTGTGGCTGACCTTTTTTATCTCAGGCACATGACTGAGTTTCAAAACTCCAAATTTTAGGAACTCCTGCACCACGGATCCACGCTGTTCCTCCAGGGGAGAGTCTCCCTGGCTTTGGTGTATGCAGGTCTGTCCCAGGAAAGCAGTTGCAGGACCGTGTAGTGGTTCACTGTTTACAGCAAAACAGAACGGAAAGTCGGCCCCAAGACCCGCTGCTCCCACCCAGCTTCCCCACTCCTGTGCCTGGGAACGGTGCAGCATGTTGGCGCCACCTGCTCTTGCAACCCAGGGGATCCTCAGACCACGCTGTCACTCCTGGGATTTCGCTCTGCTTCGCCACCTGAGCACCTTTAAGCCAGGCATGTCCCCCACGGTAGCAGACTTCTCAAAGTTCAGATTTTGCACTCCACTTCTTATAATATTTTGCGGTAGCCCCCATAAGCAGGCTCCCTCCCCGCCACCGTATCTACGCTACATCTACTTGATGTCTATTCTATGCACCTCCTACCTTCCAAAAAGTGGTTACTTCTCTACTCGAATACTTCTAGGTTTTGTTCTCTCAGACCTCTGATCGATTTCTGGGGTGTTGGGAATGATTTGGTAACTATCTAGCTGTGTTTGAGGGACGAGACAAGTTTAGGGTCCCCCTACTCCTCCACCATCTTAACCTAGGCTAATTTTAATTTTTACATTGTCAATGAGAAAAGGGGCCTGAACGTAAGATAATAGGGAAAATATACAAAGGGTTAACAAAATAAGCTCTCTTTAGTAACACTAGAAGCAAGCAAAGTTGATACACTAATTAGAAACAATACTTACCTTTTCATGAGGACAGATCTCCTAAATAGAAGTCAGGTTATTATATATTTTGTTAGAACATTCTGGTGTCCACTTTTCACTAAGGGAGACTCAGGATAACTAGTGCTGATTTCCACGCTACAAATCACCTCTATCTGTGTTACACAAAGAGACAAATTAGCAATGACGTAAATCTAATGGGTTGTTTATTTCCAGAAGTAGTGAAAGCTCGAAAACCATGGCAACCAGTATAGTCACAGATAATGTGAGAGGGACTTATACTCCTGGCAAAAAAGAATTGGGGGAAAAAAAGTGTGAAAAGTCCTGAAACACTCACTAACAGTTGTAGGCAATTTAACTTTTCTCTTTTCATTCTGGCGTGGGGGTTACATCCCAGCAGGAATAGTAGTTATAGTGAAGGGTTATTTGTTGCTTCCCCTGCAACTCTTATTTCATGATTCTAAGCTCAGTAGCAGAGGCCCAGTCAAAAGCCCATGGACATATTGTCTAGTGAAACTACTGATGATCGCGTATCAAGAACTTACAAAGAACTCAGGACGTGTGATGTTATCCTTAAGCTCTCAGATTCTCACCTTATTAAAGTCATCTCTTAGGATCTGTGTGGACTCCATTAGGCCACGAGAAAAATTACTGTGTCAATTCACTTACCGGTAAAAAACTTAACTGCCAAAGCTAGGTTTATGGAGAGGGAAATTGTTTCTTTGATGTTAATGCCTATTTTCAGCCATATGGTAAACCAATTGATGCTTAATCAGCCAGAGCAAACTGTATCCATTTGTTCAGCAAATAATGGTGCAAACTTTTTTTTTGTTTCTTTCCATTTATTTTATTTAACCTAATGATCAGAAGCATACTGAAGCTATAAAACTCTTTAATGAGATATTTCATTTGGAGGGGGGGTGGGTTGTTTTTTTTTCCACCCCCCCTCCCTGCACATAAATAAGTAATTCTAGAATTGGTCTATAATGAAACTCAACACCTGTTTGAAGTTTTGTAAAACTATATTTTACAGTAAGGCTTTTTAACCTTATAATTTTCTAGCACCTTTTATATGTACTTCACAAGCACTTTATGGTGCATTTATTTTATTTTATTTTATTTTTTTGTTTATAATAACTTTTTATTATGTTAGTCACCATACAGTACATCCCTAGATTATGATGTAAAGTTCCATGATTCATTACTTGCGTATAACACCCAGAATGGTGCAAACCTTCTGATTCCAACCTGGATGGTAATAGGAGAAGTTCAAATACTATGAAGCTCACCCTTTTTACCCAGATTCACTGCTTGAATAAATACTTCTTGGATCATTGCAAGCCTTTACTTTATAGAGTTCTGAAAAAGTGAATTTTGACGTGTTTTTGGCCAATGTTCTTGCTTTTATGGAGGATTGGATCTTTGGAGGTTCTTATTCCATCATTCTAGAAGTGCCTCCCTCCACTCCCTTCATTTTTGCTTTGTACATTTATCAGCATTAAAAGTCAGTTAAGTGGGTTCCCGTGTACCCACACAACTTTGCATACATGGGGCAGTGACACTGTGTGGCTGCCTGCTGTGAACGGCCTCTGGCCATGAGCGTCTGAGTGCCTGCTGTTTCATCTGGAACTTCTCTTAACCTGAAGAGAAGCAAACACTTTAAACTTGGAAGGAGAGCAAAGGGAACATCACTGCCAACAGTACTGGTCACATGTATAACGTTTCTGAGTAAGTGTTGAATTCAGTAGCTTAAACTCAGGACATTTCAAAAAACTCAATAGCTACAGCTCACTTTCGTTTCATTTCATAGTAGAAAAATGTATCAGACTATTTAAGTTCTTGTCCAGACTTTCGTTTTTAATGTAAACATGGATGCTTTATGCTTAGTGATAGATGATGGCATCTTGCTTCCTCAGGTTTCCTCCCAGGACCTGCACTCTGCGTTGTCCTCCTCTTCATGGGCAGTGGCCAAGGCTCGACCAGTGATTTTCCCCCCATTCTTCCCTCTTTCAAGACCAGAGTCCAAAGTAGTGAATTCAGACAGTATCATGTGGGCTGGGAAATACTGGTACAGACAAATAGTTTTTGTTCTCATTAATTTCAAAGGATCAAATGAGAGATTCTAGACCAAAGGATAGTTGTGTCAGAAGGCTAATTTGAGGGGCGCCTGGGTGGCTCAGTCGGTTAGGCATCCAGCTCTTGAGTTCAGCTCAGGTCATGATCTCAGGGTCTTGGGATCAAGCCCTGAGTCAGGTTCTGTGCTCAGCAGGGAGTCTGCTGGAGAGTCTCTCCTTCAGCCCCTCCCCACACTTGTGTGATCTCTCGCCCTCTCAAATAAAAAAAATCAATCTTAAAAAAAAAAAGGCTAATTTAAGTTTAAAATAGGGAATTATTTCTGACAACAAAAGCTCTTAATTTGAGTTCAATTGTCATCTCTTCTGTTTTCCTCATTTTCCCTGACGGAAGGAGTTTTTCTTTCTGTAGCACTTGACACATTTCTGCCTTTTGCCGGCTTCTCATTTCATTGTAGGTATTCAATTACGTGTCTCTCTGGTCCTGTGGTTCTCAACTGGGGGGGGGGGCTTTTGTCACCCAGGGGACATTTGACAATGTTTGGAAATGGTTTTAGTTGGCACAACTCAGGTAGGGAGTGCTATTGGCATCAGTGAGGAGAGGCTACGGATATTACCAAAGTCCTACAATGCACAGGACAGCTCTCCACAACAAAGAATTATCCCTCCTCAAATGTCAGTAGTGCTGAGGTTGAGAAGCCCTGCACTAGTCCATGAAATGTGAGGGCAGCGAGCTTGTAGCTAGGTATATAAGATATGATAAATATTGGCCAAAGAAAAGAGTCTGTTCATTTCTTATCATTCTTTGCAGATGCAACCTGTGGTTTAAGGGCTTGGAAATTATGTATTTATATTTTTTCTTGTCTGGTTAGTCACTGAAGGGGAAATCCAGAAAGATCAAACAATCCATTTATTCTTAAGAATACATGAAAGAAGCCATGAAAGGGGGCAAGCCAGAAAATGCACTCTATATAAAGGCATCATTCAAGTCTTACCTTAGCTGATGGGGCTGGCAGTCCTCCATCAGAAGAGGCACAGTCTTTTCTCTGAGTTTGTCTTACTCTTAAGTGTGGCTTTTGAATGTGGACTTGATTTCCCTCTCTTTGTTACAGACAGCGTCTCAAGATAGCACCTATGCAGAGACACGGAGGGCCCGGCAGCCAGTGCACAGCTAGCAGAGGGATGGGAGGGAAGCTGTAAATGGAAGAAAAACTTTCTGCATCCCATTTATTCCCATATGAAAAGAAACCATGTTCCTGCTGTTTGGAGAGAAAAGGTAAAGAACATGGAAGAAGAGATAGCTTGCTTCTCCAGATCCCCTAGCCTGACTACAGCAGACGTTTCCCTGAACGGGTCCTGTCCTGGGTGTGGTTACATCTTCCAGATACTTCTTTTGCAAAGGAAGTGAGCACAGGCCTGATAACATATCCCCACACCCACCATCTCTCCATGTCCTGTTCATATGTGTATACCCAAAGCCAAAGCACACAGCTCAGAAATGTTTGTTGAAGGGACTTGTGTATAAAGGAATTGAATGAAAATGATTTAGGAAGAGATCTGGGCTTTTGTGATGGTCTAAGTAGTTACTATTTATTGAGTGTTTACTCTTTGCCAGGACCTTTGCTACACGCTATTTTCATTTAATCCTCATACTGTTCCTGTGAGTTAAGAATGGTCATCTTTTTCTCACACACGAAAACTGCAGTTCAGAGAGGTCAATTAACCTCCCTAAGGTTGCAGAGCTTGTGTGGTAGAGTTAGGATTTGAGCCCAAGTCTGTGCTGCCTGCTTCAAGGGAAGGGCTTTTGTTCCTGTGAAACCGGAGAAAGCAAGAGTAGTGGAGGAGGTGGGATTGAGCCGGGGGCTGCTTCAGGGAGCACCCTGGGTGCACTCTTTTAGGCAGAAACCCGAGAAGGTATTCCTCCACGTGGTTTTTAATGAAGACAACAAAAGGATCAGATGGCAATGACAGACTCCGTCCTCTGTCGTAAGAACTGCAGCCACTTTACTGTACGTAATTGGCTTGTGACTTTTCAGGCCCCAAACTGTGAGTGGGGTCATGATGGCTGCTACCATCCATGTGTCACAGACGAGTCTTCACTAGCTAATGAGGACACCCAGTGCCTGTGAAACTCTCCAAGACCGTCTGCAAGCCTTGGGCTTTCTGGTAGGTCTTCACACGTGTATCAGGCAGCTTCCTTGTAGCACACTTCATTTCCTCCCTCTGTTCGTTCATTCGCTTCTTTCTTTCTTTCTTTCTTTCTTTCTTTCTTTCTTTCTTTCTTTCTTCTTTCTAAATTAAGTGTAGTTGACATAAAATATTATATTAGTTTCTGTTAACTGGAATTTGAATAAAAACTTGAAAGAAAAAAACTATTGTATTAGGTTCAGATGTACAACATTCATATACATTATGAAGTTATTGACAAAAAAATTTAGCTACCATCTGTCACCATACAAAGTTATTACCAATTATTAATGATATTCTCAAAGCTGTACATTGTATCTCCCTGTCTTATTTATTTTGTAACTGGAAGTTGGTGCCTTTTATTCTTCCTCTATTTTGCCTATCTTCCTACCCTTCTCCCCTCTGGCAACCACCAGATTGTTCGCTGTATCTATGAGTCTGTTTCTGTTTTGTTTTGTTTGTTCACTTGTTTGTATTTTAGAGTCTACGTATAGGTGTGATCATATGGTATTTGTCCTTCTCTGCCTTTATTTCACTTAGCATAATACCCACTAGGTCCATCCATGTTGTTGCAAGTGGTAAGATTTCATTCCTTTTTCATGGTTAGGTAATATTCCTCTCTCGCACGCTCTCTCTCTCTCTCTCTCTCTCTGTGTGTGTGTGTGTGTGTTATATCTTCCTTATTCATTCATCTATATATAGACATTTAGGTTGCTTTCAGACCTTTGCAATTGTAAATAATGCTGCAATGAACATAGGGATGCATATATCTTTTTGAATTAGCATTTTCACTTTCTTCAGACAAATGCCCAGAAGTAGAATTGCTGGATTTTAGGGTAGCTCTATGTTTAATCTTTTGAGGAACCTCTGTACTGTTTTCACAAAGGCTGCACCAGTTTGCATTCCCACCAACAGTGCTTGAAGGTTCCCTTTTCTCCACATCCTCACCAACACTTGCTATTTCCTGTTTTTTTTTTAATAGCCAGAATATTCTTACAGGTATGAGGTGATATCTCACTGTGGTTTTGATTTGCATTTCCCCGATTATGAGTGATGTTGAACATCTTTTCATCTGTTGGTCATCTGTGTGCCTTCTTTGGAAAAATGAAGTCCTCTGCCCTTTTGGGTCCTCTGCCCGTTTTTTAACGGGGTTACTATTATTTTTTTGGTTATTGAGTTGTGTGAGTTCTCTATGTATTTGGGATATTAACCCCTTACTGATTTTATCATTTGCAAATACCTTCTCCCATTTAGCAGGTTGCCTTTTCATTTTTTTGATGGTTTCCTTTGCCGTGCAAAAGCTTTTTAGCTTGATGTAGTCCTAGTTGTTTATTTTTGCCTCTTTTTGCCCTTGCCTGAGGAGACAGATCTAGAACAATACTGCTTAGACTGATGTCTAAGAGCTTACTGCCTGTTTACCTCTAGGATTTTTATGGTTTCCAGTCTTATGCTTCAGGCTTTGATCTGTTACTTTTGTGGTGTAAGAAGGTGGTCCAGTTTCATTATTTTTGCAGATAGCTGTCCAGTTTTTCCAATACTATTTATTAAAGAGGCTGTCTTTTCCCCATTGTGTATTCTTACCTCCTTTGTTGAAGATTAATTGACCTTATAACCTGGGTTCATTTCTGGACTCTCTGTTCTCTTGATCTATGTGACTATTTTTATGCCAGTACCACACTGTTTTCAGTACTAGGGCTTTAGAGTATAGTTTGAAACCAGGGAGCACAGTACCTCCTGCTTTCTGCTTTGGCTCTCTTCTCTGTCTTTGATCTGACTACTGTCAAGTACTATCAGTGTGGTGCAGCTCTCAAGAGTATAGACTCTGGAGTTAGACTGCCACAGTTTGTATCTTACCTTTGCCACTAAGTTCCTTAAGGACTTGGATAATTTGCTTATGTGGAGTTTTCTCATCTATACAATGAGGATAATTGTGCCCACATCACAAAGTTGTAAGGATTGGATGAAATAATCCATTCAAAGCACTTAGCACTGTGCCTTGTAAATAGACCTCCTTCAAGCTTAGCTATTATTATTTTTTAATGCCACCATATCTTTCAGGCATGATAAGAAGCAGCAGCGTTTGGAAACTGCCTGGGTAGAGTTCTCCTCAGGCAACTACCTGGGGAGACAGGAAGTTTGTAGATATGGAGCAAAAGATGGGGGAGGATGGTGACTTCCCACAAAATGTATAGGGTTCCTCTCAGCTTCTCTTCACACCACCTAGGCATTTTGAAGAATTTTATTGGCCTGACACTGTGGGTTAAAAATTTTTTTTATTAATCATTTCATATTAATGTTATGCCCTAATGTCTAAGCATGTAATTTGTATTATATACCTACGATTTTCTGTTAAACTTTTAAATATTTCTTTTTGTGAGGTATTGCCCTTTTTTGTGATGTTGATCATAAGTAAGTTTGGTTCTCAATAATTTTAAGAACAAGTTGAAAACATAAATTCCTGGTCTTCAGGAGGTCTGGCAAGGCAGATAAAATTTTTAGCAAGTATTGCAGGTCCCTTGGAGGTGAGAGGTCCAGAAAGTGCTAGAATAATATCTGAGGTAAAGTTTGAGGACTCTGTTATTTGGGAGAGGTTATCAAAATGTGTGGAGTGGATGGATAATCTGCATGATTCCTGTGTTGCTCTTCTGAGGAGCTTTTCACGGTGCCTTTGGTGCACGTGAGAGCTGGCACGACTGAGGTGGAGGGAATTTCTCCTCATCCTCCCCAAGGCTTCCTGGGAGAAAAGGGCTTTCTTATTAGATGCTTCATTGCACAGTAAAGCTGCCCCCTTTGTGCATCTGGGGCTGCAGAGTCGTCCGAGTTTGAGGTTGTTTCTGTCCACTGCAACTCTCAGTGGAAGCACGTGGGATTGCACGAAACCTGCATTTACCCCGATGGGGAAAATCATAAACTCCAAAGACAGATGTAACGGAAGCAATATTTAATTCTGATTCCAAGTATCTGTGTCTGCCTCAAACAGAATTGGCTTGGGCTCTTATTTGCAAATAAGAGAATTCGCCGTATTCAGGCAAAGCACAAAAGAGATTTATTAAAGGAGCTGAAGAAGTTCACAGAAGCCGTAGGTGAGGCGGGAGGCCCTGAAGTCAGGAACAATGCTCGAAGGAACCTCGGGCCTGCTCCAGGGACAACCGGACAACCATTGCTGTGGGAACAGACACAACGGCTCACACTGCTGGACCCTAGGACCCGGCTCCCACGCTCCACAACAGGACCCCTGCTCTGCCACGTCGCAAAAAGGTAGATTCCACGTAGAGACTGAGATTAGTTTTTAAACTAATGGTTGCTTGACATTGATTGGCCTTACTAGGAGTATTTACACCCTGAAAATTGTCAAGTGATATAAATCCGGGGTTTTACCCCCCTGCAAAGCTAATTGTGGAACATTTACTGTCACGTCATTGTGATGCTGGGTAGTCTGATCTCACATCTCCTTTGGGGACGTGGGCCTCAGAATGTGTGGAATCCTGTAGACACAGAAGTGCTGTTTAAAATATGCTATACATTCACTAAACCAGCAGATGATTGGTTTCAAGGTTTCTTCTAAATGATTCCCTTGTCAAAGCATCTTTTTGATGTCTGATAATGTAGAGAGAGATAGAACTACAGCTGTGCTTCAGCTGATAGCCCGAATTTATAGCCTTGTCTCCTCCATTGGGCACCCGACCAAGCAACTCTCTTTCCCCTGAAGTGGCTCAGACTGTTTATTAAAGAACAAAAGGGAACCATATGGCCTTTTGAGACATCACTGTGAAGCACTGGGCCATGACCATTCCGAATCTGGTAGTCTTCTCGTTTTGGGTCTCCAGGAATTATTTCCAGAAGGTAAGCGGAGGGAATAAAATCTTGCCATTTGCAGCGATGTGGATGGAACTAGAGGGTATTACGTTAAGCGAAATAAGTCAGTCAGAGAAAGACAAATACCATATGATTTAACTCATATGTGGCATTTAAGAAACAAAACAGATGAACAGAGGGGAAGGGAAGGAAAAATAAGATAAAAACAGAGAGAGAGGCAAGCCATAAGAGACTCTTAACTCTAGGGAACAAACTGAAGGTTGCTGGAGGGCAGGTGGGGGGGATGGGATAACTGGATGATGGGCATTAAGGAGGCACGTGATGTAAGGAGCACTGGGTGTTACATGCAACTGATAAATCACTGAACCCTATCCCTGAAACTAATAATATGCTATATGTTAACGAACTTGAGTTTAAATAAAACACTAAAATAACAAATGACTCCAAAACCTAAATGACAATGGAAGTAGCCACACAGCAATTATGAGAGAGATGTAGCAAGGGGCATCTCTGTCCCTAAAAAGTGCAAATGAAAGGGAGGAACTTAATTGGCTGACTCAGAAGTGGGAAGTCCTGTTGATGGAAGAGTCTCTCCGTTGAGGGTGGAGGAGGTTGGGCAGGCAGAGGCTGCAGGCAGAGCTAACAGTGGAGATATTGGATCCCCTGCCCTTTGCCCCTCCCATGTTCCTATCTTCTTCCTGTACCAGGGGGACTCCTGGGATGTCAGGGAATGCCGTGGAAACGGTTCCATCCTCACCCGGGACAGAGAGCTCATGTCCGCCGGGCTGTCCCCAGTTACGATGATCTCAGACACAAGCATCCCAGGGCTCTCAGCTCTGCTGCGGACACACACACAGCAGCGTCCAGGCTGAGGTGGTGCGCACTGTGGGGTGGCGGAGATGTCTCTGGAGCCCAGGGCTAGAGACACAGCTCTAGGCTCCAAGCAGAATGTTTGGAAGGAGATGTTTTTGTAAAGCACACAAAACCTGGCAGCCACAAAGGGCCCTTCCACAGTGACAGCAGCCTTGCAGGGTGGACAGACTACCCAAGCCAGCTGGTCCTGGAAGGTGGCTGGGGCGCCGGTGGGGAACCACTGGTGGGTAGCAGTCACTCCCCCCACTGCCTATTAAAATAAAATAAAAATGTCATTAATCAAAGTAATAGGGTTTTTGGTGGAAAATTTAAAAATATTGAGAAGTAGACAGAAAAAACTTTTAAATTGAGCATTATCTTGTTACCTACTTTAACAGTTTTGACTTTTCCTTTCAGTCTTCTTTTCTATGCATTTATGTTTTTATTTATGTTGTTAAGCTCATGCCATGTGTTCTATAGGCTATGTTTTTTCTGTCTTTTATTTTTTCGAAGTCATTTTAAATAATTGCAAGATACTTATATATATACATATACACACACGTATCTATCCCATTATAAATAAGATTGGGGTCAACACCATTCTTTGTGCGTATTTCTGATTATTTCCTTAAGTCAGATTTCTAGGATAGAAGTGAAATTAATAAGCACTTTAAAGGTTGTTGATATGGCTTCCTAAACTGACTTTCCGAGTTGTCATCTAGGTGAATGTGTCGGGTACAGCTAATATCATGGTTAAGCATGGACTTTGAAGCCAGAGAGAAGCGGATTTGAGTTCTACCTCTGCCACTTCCTAGCTGGCTCATCTTGGGCCTCTAACCCTCATTTCTTCACCTGTACTGTGGGGATAGCACTGCCTGCCTTATAGGGTTGTCATATGGGTTAAATAAAAGAAGGCGTGTGAGGCCCTTAGACTGGGACCTGGCTCATCGCAAGCATACTGGACACTCACGGACTGTCACATATTATCTCAGCCTCACCTCCGATGCCAATGCGCGGTGACCAGCTCTGCACAGGCCCCGCCCACTTGGTGCAGGGACAGCCTGACCGCTCCTTACCACTCTCACTTCCTGCCCAGGCTTCTCTGATGTTTGCAGTGGATGCTCCCTCGGAAATGCAAGGGGTTTAATAATGTCTTATAGGCCAGCCCTTAACCACTGGGGGAAGGTGGCCAGTGGCTGAACCCCACCCCTTTTCTTCCCTGGATGGATGATTCCGAGAACCCTTTTATAAAGCTTCTAGGAGGTCCTGTGGGGTCAAGTGAACCGTGGTCCATGGATGTGGTCAGTTCTGTCTGCAGCTGAGATTGGCTTTCTCTGCTCCCAAGCTACTTCCAGGGGCCACACTCCTGCTCCCTCAGGTCCCAATTCCCCAACTACCACCAGCAGGTGAGCCTTTGTATCAGGCTGTGCTTTAGGGGGAACCCAGGCTAAGATAGTAAGCATCAATAAATGTTAGCTTTTTCTTTTCTTTTCTTTTCTTTTTTTAAGATGGAGAATTGAGGGAGGGGCAGTGGGGGAGAGAGACAGGATATTAAGTGGGCTCCATGCCCAGCACAGAGCCCGACATGGGCTCTCACATCGATCTCACAACCCTGAGATCATGATCTGAGTTGAAATCAAGAGTCAGAAGCCTCATCGACTGAGCCACCCAGATGCCCCTAAATGTTAGCTTTTTTAATGTTACTGCTAATTTTTTATATTTCCCCCCTCCAACATATTCTAGAAGAAATTCAGTCATCTACCAAATATTTCTGGGGCTTCCCAGGAATCCTTGTTTTATTCCCTGCAGGTGCACCGACCTTTGGTATTCCTGCCACCCCTCCTGCTTCCTCTGTATCGCTAGTCTGTGCTACTCAACCTTCTTTGGTCAGCTTCTGCCCGAACTGTGAACACACAGGCTCCCTCAACCCTACCCTTTTCATCTCCCGTACACCCTTAATCTAGGGCTTTGTAGGTAAGAGAGGTGCATGTGAAATGCCCACAGGGATACTCTGACCTCACTAAATAAGGATTTTTCCTGTTTTTCTTGGAAAAAAGAATTAACAAACTATGACAAGGTAAATGATACTAAAATCCGTGTGTCCTTTCCCAGAAGATACATCATGCATATTTTAATAAAGGATGAGAACAAATAACAGTTTCTGGAGGCAAAGGAGACAGTTGATTTATTTCTGCCTTTGAGAGGATGGCTCAGGAGACCAGGCTTTTGTTCTCATTTTCACATAAGTAACCTCACATCCTTCCTAGACATTCCTATCACTCCCTAGGGTTTTTGTTCTAACTTCATCATTTCCTGAGTGGAACTGAGTTATAACTACCCTTTCCCTGTGCACTTCCACCAAAGTTGACCTCTGAAAACACAAATACAGTTATTGCACTCTGTGGCTTAACACTTGTCAGTGGGTCCTTACTGTCCAGAGAGTGAATGGTCTCTCCATGGACCCCAGGGTCCCTTATGATCCAGGCCCTACCTATGTCCCAGCATATCTTTCTCCACTTCTGCTCCTCACCCTGCACCTAAGTCCTGGTTCTCAGTGTTAGTATCACTTGGGCTTGTTTAGAAATGCCAGTTAGTGAGCGCACTCCAGGCCTATTCAATCAGAAAGTCTGCTGGGGAGGCCCAGCCATCTGTGCTTTAACACACATGCAGGCTGAACTTTGAGAACTGCTCACCTAAGCAAAGCAGGTTCTTGACCCCCAAGGTTCAGTGGCCTTGACCCCCTAAGATATCTGGAAATTCCTACTCATTCTTCAGGAGTGAGTTTGAGCATCACCTTTTCTGTGAAGTCTTCTCTGCCTTCACCTGGCCGTGTTTACCAGTTTACCACTCCCTCCTTGGTGCCCACATGACATTTCCGTTGTGAAGTGTAATATGCTGTTTCTCAATTATTGGAATTTTTGTCCCTCTCCTTGACTAGCCTGTCAGATGCTTGGGGGGAATAGAAACTCTTTGAAAGTTTGTTTTAACTTTTTTTCTCTTTCTCTACATTCCCACCCCCACCCTATAGCTTCTATAAAAAAGGAGATTGCAGGATAGAATGAGAAGCCAGTGTTCAAAGCGTTCAAAATTGGTGCTTTCCACTAACTGGCACCTCTTCCGTCTGCCTCTTTCTGGGCCCCACTGTGTGGTGGTGTCACCAGTTTTGTCCCAGATACCAAAGGAAGAGATTCATCCTTGATTCTTGAGAAGGGGGCTTGTTGTCAGAAAGTGGTCAGTTCCTAACGCTGCAAATAAGTAATTCTGTTTGCTCTACAACCCTGACTTTCTTTTTTAAATGGATTATTTGAAGTTTGCGGTTGATTGTGTTTTTTCTTCAGTCTTAGAGCTACAAAGACTCCTTAGTAAAACCTTTGACACTTAAAGAAACCCAGACCAGAGAGGGCTCTGCTCTGAACTGAGAAACAGAGGGTTCAGGGGGGCCAGGGCAGATGGAGGAGCAAAGACCCTGCCTTTACCCTCCTCTCATATTGTCTCCACGCTTCTAGAAAGTCTGGGTGGTGGCTGGGTCCCTCTGCAGCGAGGCAGTTAAGACTTCCCAGGTGGCTAATGGGCCAGGTCTCAGTATTTTCTTTAAAAAAAAAAAGATTTTATTTATTTCAGAGAGAGAGAGAGCAAGCATGAGCGGGGAGAGGGGAGCGTGGATGGGCAGAAGGAGAAGCAGATTCCCTGCTGAGCAGGGAGCCCCGACACGGGACTCCATGCAGGGCTCCATCCCAGGACCCTGGGATCATGACCTGAGCTGAAGGCAGACGCTTAACCCACTGGCCACCCTGGAGCCCCATCTCACTGTATTTCCTTTACCTAGGTATCCCCCATGGATAGGACAGGGCCCAGTAGGCAGCGAATTCAAACTAAATCACGGCCCAGATTGTACAGTTCTGAGTTCCAGGGTTTGTGGGCGCTCTGCCACAAGAAAGTCATTTACCTTTTATCCCCCATAGTTTGGGTTGGATCCTAGACTTGTCTTGGTTTGAAAAGAGAGAAGCAGGCAGACACAGCTGTATGGCAGTTTTTCTCAGGCCAGAGGCTTTCCCAGAAACCATCCAGTGAAGTAGCCGATGGCAAAGTTACAACCTTTGTAGCTCTGAGACTTGATAGAAACTGTGATCAACTACAGTAATGGACTGTCTTGTTACCCAAATTGATGCTTTTATTGTGCTCTGATGGGCTTGTCACTTGTTCTGCCTCTTTGTTAATTATGACAAAAATCACTGTCATTATACATATGGAACAATAAATCTTTGGCCAATATCCCTTCGATATGATTTGTATAACCAAATGCCCTCCTTTGGATATTGCTTTAAGAACTAAAAAGGAGTAAAGCGATGACTGACAAATCCATGGCGTTTCTGAATAAGCATGAATTGGATTATAAGTGGCTGCAATGAGAGAGCTGGAATGTGCTGGAAAACTATTTTATTCAGCGGAACTCATCTGGGTCCTGGCAGTCAGGAATTCTGGGACAGATTCTCTCCAGTAAAATTCCTCATTTACGCTTGTAATAGGGCCAATTAAGGATGTGACTGTGGCGTGATAGGATGATCAGCTCAGCTGCTTCTTTTTTTTTTTAAAGATTTATTTATTTGACAGAGACAGCCAGAGAAAGAGGGAACACAAGCAGAGGAAGTGGGAGAGAAAGAAGCAGGCTCCCAGTGGAGGAGCCTGATGTGGGGCTCGATTCCATAACGCCGGGATCACACTCTGAGCCGAAGGCAGACGCTTAACGACTGAGCCACCCAGGCGCCCCCAGCTCAGCTTCTTTAGGCTGACGTTATAGAGCCCAAGAGCCACACAGTCTGTTTCTGTGTAATGCTGTGTGGGTGTGGGCCCTGCACACGTGCAGTGAGTGAATGGCTGTCCCTCCGGTGGAGGGTACCCAAGGTTAATAGAAAAGCCTGCCTTTTGTCAGGTATTATAATCAGGAAGAAGAAAAGTTTCCTCTGTAATACAGTTTTTGCTTCTACTTCCAGGACGCTGCAATTAAAGGCCAGGACAGAGGATAGGGACATGAATAATGATGGCGCCCAGCATTCGCTCAGCACTCCATTCATCACTGCTGAAGGGCAAATGCGTAACCCTCCAAACCATCCTGGGAAGAGGGGAGTGGAGAGGAAGTGCAAGCTCCATGATTTACCACTCAGTGGAGGATGTGAGTCTCCACATTAGAAGGGTCCCCGGTTTTTAAATGTTAACATAGAACATGGCATTTATAATGTGACCCTTACGTGCAGCTGATTATGTGTCACAGATTGCCATGTGGAGATTTCCCAGGCAGGCATCTGATTTCATGTATATGTGCTCCCTGTGTCTCAAGGGCCACTTACACAACCGGCAGTGAGTAGAAGCTGGGCTCAGACTCGTTACTCAGCACATGGTTTCTTGTTACATGCACCCCATATCCTTTTTAATGGTGACATGATTATACCACGGCATTTGTTTGAGGTCTGTATAGCAGAGGCTGTGAAACTGATTTTTGTTGTTTACCAGTCAGCGTAAACATATTCTGACAAAGAATAGAGCGGTTGAGACCTCTGGTTCAGGTTAGAATAAAGGTGAAAGTTTTGGCTTTGGAAGGGGTAAGGACAATTCAACTTAAACTGGGTTCTCAGGCAGGGGCAGGGAGACAGACTAGTACCCAGTCTTCCAGAAGAGGCTGGCATGGTCTATGGGCCCTCATCAGGCTTCCTTGGGCTCAGGCAGTCTTAGGGAGCAGTGGGAGTATAAGGAGGAAGGAATTTCCCACAGTCTGGGTTAACACTTTAGGTGTCAGGAGGAAGACTTTCCTCTGCCCTTCAAGGTCCTTTTAGCTGGACTAAGAATCAAATTAACATAAGACAGATTAATAGGAGAAAATAAAATTTGATTTTGTATGAGGAATCCACAGAGACATGAAATTAAAAAGATAGTCAGGCAAAATGAGATCTATATGTCCCTCTGAACTGAAGAGAAGGGGGTAAGGGTCTGAGACTTCAAAAGAAAAGAGTACAATTCACAGGAAGTTGGAAAAGAATAAATGGTAAACACGTGTTTAGCGGACCACTCAGAAACAATGGGACATGACTTCGATCAAATGAGCCTCGCTGGGTCCCTGTCTGTCTACTCTGTCTGGTTCATATTATAATACAGTTGTCTGTGATGATAGCTCTCTTCCTGAGGCAGGTCTTCCATCGGAATTCTTTTTTTGGCGGTTGAAGGAGAGGTAAAGAGTTTCTCCTGAATTTGTTGGCTTTCGATTGCTTTTAACTCAAAATAATCTTCATGCTAAAGTGTCCCTTGGGGTAGCTGCCCTTGGGCCCTACACAGGGCCAGGGATGGGTTGGAGGGGACAGAAAGGGAAGCTGTGACTAGGGATCTACCGGCTGGCCTGGGGCAGATCCTAAGTATATGGGTGACGGGGTCAGGACCAGGCACCACCTTGGGATTTGTGGCAGTTTTTGTTTTTTGTTTTTAAGTAAGCTGTAGGCCCAATGTGGGGTTTGAAGTTATGACCCTGAGATCAAGAGTCACATGCTTTCATCTTGAGATGTGCAGTTCCTGCTGTACTTCCTGTCCCTGCTGTATCCTACTATAAATGGGTCATCGGTTATTCCTCAGGGAAGGGGCTGGGGAAGGCAAACCTGGACAAACAAGGCAGGGGTCAACATCTTGTGAAGTTTTTCCTGGAAGACTCTGTCCTGGAATAATGTTCTAGAAACCAGAAGGAAGGGTTGCTCTGACCCACTGACCATGATGGGACCAGAAGCCTATGGTCGTCCAGGCATCAGGGAATGGGAAAATAATGGAAATTTATGGGGAGTCCTTTCTCCAACCCTTAATGACACTGCAGGACACATCCTCAGACAGGTGAGCTTTGCACACTGGCTGTCTCTGTGCTTTTGGAGAAGCAGGCACAGCTGAGATCCCACTCTGTCCCCATTCCAGGGCTCTCTGGCTCCCCAGAGCCACACTTGCCTGACTCATGTCTTCAGCTGTCTTCTGTGTCCAACTTAGGCGATGGTAGAAGATAGTTACCAAAAAGGTGATTTTTTTGGATTTGTCTGACTTCACGATTGCCAGTTTATTCATCTCATTTTGCTTTCTTTGAGCCAAGAAGGCTAAAATGGTACAAAAAGTCAGAATGGCAGTACTCTGAAGGTGAATAGGGTAGAAAAAGGCTCATTTTCTGTTTCCTGAGAAGTACCCTTTGTTGCCCACTGAGACCTGGAAGCTACTCTTTCCAGTGGGAATGGAAACTTCTGGTTCCATTGGTTTCTGTGTTGTGTAACTCAGCCCTGGTTCCAGCCGAAGCTTGATATAAAGCCTTAATGAGCTGAGCGGCACATGCTGTTTCTTCGCTTTCCCCTGATAGTACCTTGTTTGGATAGAGTTATAACTGAAAGGGAAACATATTCCCTCCGGCCAGAGACTTGGCTTAGAAATGCTCATTTGGGGAATCTCTTTTTTGTTTGCTGGTTAAATAAACCCTCTGATATAAATCAATATGTGTGAGTATTAGGGAAGACCAAGTAAATAAAACCCTACATGTTTATTGCAAACAGAAATGCCCTAGAAATTCTCTAGGGGAAATGAGGAATGGGAGAGGGCCATTATTTCCTATGTGGAGAAAATTAACTGTTTCATTAGTTTACAGGCAAACACGTTTCTCCTTAAAAATAGTTGTTACTGAAATCTTGCCACATTTGTGCCTCTTATTAGGCATATGAAGCACCAAGAGTATTAGGTACAGATAATGGCATGAGAATTAGCTCCCACCTCATCCCCTCCATCTGGGTAAAACTACGGAAAAGGACCAAAGCTGCTCCTGACATTCAGGACCTGGCAGAACACTTAAAACGAGGCCAAAGTGTCTCCTGTTGGACATAAACGACCTTGTTGAACATCACGTCAAACAAGGGCATTCTGTGACTGCAGTGAAATCAGAGAAAAAAACAAATGGGAGAAATTGATCATTCTGTGTAAGCACACACAAAACCAAACCACAGTAATGCCGACATCCTCCTGTCTTGACTAATATGAGTGGCTGTCACGGCTCTGTCTTTAGTTCCTACCACTTACTTATAGGTCAGATTTACTAGGACAATAAGGCTAGGATTGCCCCCATTTCTGGTAGCATCCAATCCATAGCAAAGCCTGCTTTCTTTAGCCCTCCCTCAAATCACCTAACCCATGGCCAACTTCTATGATTAGCCCTTTCTCCTTTTTTTCTTACTGAGATGCCCCCTGGTTTCCCATCTGTGTGTTCTCCCTCACTGCCATGAGCACTAAACCCAACTCATTCAAGTATGGGTGTGTTTCTGGTGAGCTTTGACACGAACCACTGGTTTCTCAACACCCAGTCCTTCCATCTTTTCTTTCCTGAAAACAGAACCATGATGTGTGGCTATTAAAACCCTCTTGTTCTTCATGAAGGTTAGCCTTACTCCCAACCCAGAATGCCTCATCATTGGTCTTTGCCGATTAGTTCAGGGATGGCCATGGGGACCAAGTGTGGTCCATGTGAACTGAGCAAAATCGATTTATTGTTCTATCTTTAATCAGAACTACATATTTTTAATGACTATATTACATTTAGTTGTGTGAAAGCCCTCAATTTTTGGAAATTTTAGAACATTTCACATACGGCAGTGAGTAAAAGCTTGAGAACTTTAGTGTGCTTTTTACTTTCTCCTCTCACATCGTTAATTATATCCCAAGATATTAAAACGTATGTAGGATTTTAGTTCCACATTATTACTTATTTTTGTCATACTTCCTTTTCTCAAGGATTATTTTTGATATACGTCCTGTTTTATTAAACATATTCAAAGCAATATGCCTTCTAGATCCTTCCCTTCCTCCCTCACTTCTTCCTTCCTTCATTCCTCTCTCTCTTCCACCCCCCCCTTCTTCCTCCTCTTCCTGCTTGTTACATGGCTCACTACCATTTCTTTCAAGCTTTATTTTTTTTCCTTTCACATGGACAGTAATCCTGGGTCACAGTATTCTTTCCTTGAGACTCTACTGATGTTGCCTCTTTGTCCTCTGAAATACTGTTTTGGGAAAGAAACGTCATGCTCATCTGATCTATTTTTCTTTGAATATACATCTTAAAGATAACTGTAATCATAAAATATGTATAAAATTTCTCTTGGAAAATCCATCCATTTGCTTCTTAAGTTGTAGACTCAGCTGAATCATTGCTGAAACTTCCAAGAATAGATAACAAATATTATTTCAGATGCTGCATAAGGGGCACCTGGCTGGCTCAGTTGGTGGAGCATGTCGCTCTGGATCTTGGGGTCATGAGTTCAAGCCCCATGTTGGGCCTAGAGCTTACTTAAAATTTTTTTTAAACTAAAAAAAAAAATGCGTAATTAAAACTCTAATCCTTGACAATACTTGGTATTTTAAATTTTAGTTATTCTAGTGGTATATGTAGTGGAATCTCATTGTGATTTTAATTTTCATTTTTCTGATGACTAATGATGTTGAGTGTCTTGTCATATGCTCATTGGTTATTCCTATAACTTCTTTTGTGAAATGTCCACTTTTTTTTTTTTTAAAGATTATATTTATTTATTTGACAGAGACAGCCAGCCAGATAGGGAACACAAGCAGGGGGAGTGGGAGAGGAAGAAGCAGGCTACCAGCAGAGGAGCCTGATGAGGGGCTCAATCCCATAATGCCGGGATCACGCCCTGAGCTGAAGGCAGACGCTTAACGACTGTGCCACCCAGGCGCCCCAAAATGTCCACTTTTTTGCCTATTTTTCGTTCGTTTGTTTTTCATCACCTTAACGAGTTTTAAGAGTTATTTTTATGTTTGGATACAGTCTTTTAGCAAATACCTGTTTCATTTTAGGAACTCGAACTGGAAAGTGTAGCCAAAAATCAAAAGATTGGCAGGTGAATGAATAATTACATGTTTTAATCTGAAATGTTTAATAAATGTATATGAGTTTTCTTTTGCTATTGTGACAAAATACACAACACAGTGGCTTGAAATAGCACAAATGTATTATTATTATTATTATTTTTTAAAGATTTTATTTATTTATTTGACAGAGATAGAGACAGCCAGTGAGAGAGGGAACACAAGCAGGGGGAGTGGGAGAGGAAGAAGCAGGCTCATAGCAGAGGAGCCTGACGTGGGGCTCGATCCCATAACGCCGGGATCACGCCCTGAGCCGAAGGCAGACGCTTAACCGCTGTGCCACCCAGGCGCCCCACAAATGTATTATTTTTTTTTTAAATATTTTATTTATTTATTTGTCAGAGGGAGATAGAGCACAAGCAGGGGGAGAGGCAGGCAGAGGGAGAAGCAGCATCCTCCCCCCCACACACACCGAGCAAGGATCCTGATGTGGGACTTGATACTAAGACCCTGAGATCATGACCTGAGCTGAAGGTAGACACTTAACCAACTGAGCCACCCAGGTGTCCCATAAATGTATTATCTTAAAGGTCTGTGGGTGGCAAGTCCAAAATGGGTCTCCCTGGGCTGAAATCAAAGGTCTTGGGGGGAATCATTTCCTTGCCTTTTGGATCTTTTAGGGGCCTCCCATACCCCTGGGGTTCATTCTTCCATCTTCAAAGACGGCAACATGAGGTTGAATCCTTCTCATGCTTTGTCCTCTCAGGTTGTCCCTTTTTTGCCTCCCACTTCTACTTTTAAGGACCCTTGTGATTACATTAGGTCCACTGGGATAATCCAGGATAATCTTCCTATGTTAATATCAGCTGATTAATAACCTTAATTCCATCTGCCATCTCAATACCTCTTCGTCTTGTAACAACATAGTCACAACTTCTGAGAATCAGGATGTGAACACCTTTGGGGGGCCAGTTCCACTTACCACAATATGTATTATTAATTCATAAGATTTCTCCATATTTCTGGCTTTTTTGATTAATCTATGAACTTCCAATCCCAGATGCATTAGATAAGAGGACTTCTGTAGGAATTTGACAATGTAACAGATAAATCTGACAACTGCCTTTGAGGTAAGATAATTACCCCATATGGGTGAGCGCCTTGGGATGGAGAGAAATTATTGCCCAGTATCGCTCACCTGGAAAGTGGCAGGGCTCAGATTTGAGCCCAGCTTCTCTGATTTTATTTGCCACACTTTATGACCCTTGCTACTCAAGGGAACTAGAATACTAAAATATGAGAGCAGGAAGGAGACTTAATTAAAAAAAAAGATATAAACCTAGGACAAAGACTGTCATATTTAGATTTTTAAGAGGGTGGCATTAAAGTAGATAAAGTGGAATACAGGGACAAGGGACAGAAAACATTGATCATGTTTACTCAACTTTGATGGAAAAGACATTCTACGAATGGTACCACGCATCCCATTCTCTGCATGCCCAGGGCAGTTGAATGGAGGATTGAGGGAGGTGGTCAGGAGGAGCACTATCCAGGAGCACACAGGAGCACGTCTATAAGCTCCCTCGCTAAGAAGGGGTGAGTGACATCTGCCTGGAAGTGGTTGGGCTGGTGGGAGCTGAACCTGAGGATTTTTACCGGATCTCACGGTCCTAAATGAATGTTCAGGTTGATGACGCCTGGGAGTGGTGGTTTGCAGGATAGTTTGGGGTCATGTTGATATGTAATATGTGAGTGATATCAATGACAAAATATAATTAAAGCAACAAGTCCACGACTACAAACTTCTGATCACTGAGGAAGCTGTGCTACACATTTTATGGGTGGACATAAGAACAGTGTACATCCATCATACTGGAAGCTTTGGTGGAGAACAAGGAGAACATGATGTCCAGTTGCCTCCTTCCTCTCTGCAGTTTGTTGCTGAAAGTCTTTGGCCTCTTTACTCCAAACTAACCTGCTGTGGAACTGAGCGTCTCAAGGAGCTCCTGATTCCTGTGTTCCAAGGGTCAAACTGGCCCATCAGACTGCAGGTTGCAATAGAAGTCTGCATTCTCCGAGGGCCCAGGAGGCTGAGTGGCGTGACCTCGCCCTCCTCACTTCCGAGTGGTTGATCTGAGAATGCAAATGTCTCCTGGGCGGGAGAGGGGTCCCAGGCCAGTGCCAGAGGCCTGAAAAGACCAAGAGAAGGATGTGAGTGTGTGCGTCTGAAGTGTAGGGATCCACACTAGAAGCAGTGCGGGCACTGTTGCAGTTAGGAGGAGATTAATTATATAAAAAGAAAACTATGTGAGATTGTATCAGTGTAAAGGAAAACAACAGAAATGAAAAAAAAAATTGAGACTCTTTTTATGAAGACTAAGTGAAAAACAGTACTTGGAGAATTTGCGATCTTAGATCCTGCTCGGTTTCTCATTCTCTTCTCTCCTTTCTTCCTTCGTTTCCTCCATTGTCTTGATTGGGTGTTATTATGAGAAAATGCAAGTTGCAAAGAATCCCCTCAAACCTTGAAGAAACTGTTATAGTGTTCAGTTAGTAATGCTGAGCTGTTTACGTGTTTTTCACATTAAAGTCTATTGTCTAGGATCACTGAACCAGAGCAAAGAGACCAGACACCTGGTTAAAGTGTTAATGTAACAGCAGCAAAAGCTACTGAACACAGTTTCTGATTGCTGGGGACTGTATGTTTCCAGGTTTCATTCTGTCGCTTGGAATCAAAGCTACAGTCGATATGCTCTGATATTTCCCTGAGCCTCACAAGCTGCTTCTGCCTGTGCTTATGGGTCCAGCGGCAAAGGGGAGAAGCATGCACTGTATCCTCTTGTCCGTTTCTCAGATTTTTTTAAGTGTCACACATAACCACCTTCTTTCGTTAGTCAAAACCAAAAAAACAAGAACAAAAACAAAACCAGAACAACCTCCCCAAACCGCACTTAACTTACAAACTGATTCATGCAAATTACTTCCGTTGGGCCTCCCACTATTTCATCTGACATTTGCAGATAGATGTGTTTGGATCTCAATTTGGGCCACTTGTTATTAATAAAACATTCATCATGCTCGCATGCATATGGATTTCTGACCATTTTTGTTTACTGTTGAAACAAAAGACTGCCCTTGAATTAGAGGCTTCTTATGAAATATTAAAGCTGTGTTAATGATTTTCACTTAATCACTTTTCACACCAGCCAGATTTGGTTTATGGTTTGGTAAATGTCAAGGGTACTAGTTATGGTGGTTTGGAATGACCCTCAGTGGTTCCTTGAATTTGGGCAGGGCCCAACTGGCCGTTTGAAGATTTCAGCATATGGGTCATTGCAGATCCAGTAATCGCTTGATAGATTCAGGAACTAGATGGGCACTGCTCAAAGGCCCTGGTTTTCCATTAGTTCTTTGTAGTTGGCAGTAAGTTTCAGAGCAGATGTTTTTTTCCTTTGACCTTGATGCATGTGGGGTAGAAGCAGCAGGGAAAACCTGACTTTTCCTGTGCATCTCCATGGCTTTTTAGTCTGAAAGGAAAAGACCAAGTACTTACGGAAACTGGTGTTGAACCCCCACAGTATAAAGGTCGTTTAAGTAAGTGAAAAATGAATATGTAAGTCATTACATCAAAACTACAGTAAGAAGGGACGATGTAATCGCAACAGAGGAAAGCTGATGTTTTGGAGACTTTTGTCTTTGTTTCTGTTTATGAGTTACCAGAAGGTTCATTTGCATGCGTGCACGCATAGGAGTGTGTCACTCACATGCCATTGTTCTCGGTATCTGGTATCGCTTGATACCAAAACCACAGGGAATGCTTTTAAGATAGAGCCTAAAAAATACAGACATTTGCTGACTTGTAATTAACAATGAAGTGTTAACTATATTTTGAGTTTTTCATCGCTATGACACAAGCCTGTCCTTATGATCTGCAGTCGCTTGTGTTCTATTAGTCTCTCATCTTATATAAAAGTTGACAATGTGCATGAGTATATATTTTGTTCAGCTATTCCAGGAGTTCTTTGAGGGAGATAGGGCAGGTGGTGCTATTCTTCTATGGTAAATGAGAAAACGAAGGGTCTATCATGATTTGTGAAGGCTCTGAGATTTTACCCTATGTGTAAGCAGACATGCGAGCCTGTTTCTGTTCTCTGGATGCTGCTAGAAGACATAAAAATCCTAGGTCAGAGACAAAGGCAGCACTGCAGACAGCATGAGCATGGTGTCGGGGTGTTGGCTCCCCTGCGCCATGTCCTCCAAGTCCTATGGGGTGACATAGATGAGCCTGGACGGATGCGGCCCATGCACTGGATTGTGTTACAGAAGAGGAATTTATAGTTTTTATAGTGTGCACTCAGGAAACCTACTCTTAGAGTGGGAACATTACCTTATCCTTCAAGGTTGCTTGCTGCAAAAACAACCCTGAGAAACGGACCCCATAAAGAGCCATCAGAGCTTTACATTCTCGGCGTACCCAGCAAAAACACACAGGGTGTTCAGGGCCCACAGGCATTGCCTCTCCCAACAGAGTCTGGGTGGATTACATGTTATTTGCTGGCTTATAAGGCTAGGAAGTGGCAGAGCTAAAGCTCAAATCTAGATTTTTCTGATGCTAGCTTCAGTACTTTTTCATTAATGCTAATTAATGTTAATGTCACTTATGTTAATACTTATACTAATACCAAAATGAATACTAAATACTGGTACCAATAATTTATGGAGCATTAACCCTACACCAGAGACTGCGGGAGCTAATTTATATACATTACCACTAAATCTTGTCATATCCCTAGAAAGTAGGTACTATGTTCTCCTTTAAAAATTAAAAAAAAAAAAAAAAAAAGGCCCAATTAATTACATTTCCTGAATTCACACAGCTAGAAAATGGTAGATTCCAAAGCGCATGCTGTTTTTGGAAGCCCGGACGGTTTCTTTTATGAGTATAATTTTAGTGGTACCAGAAATTCTCTATATCCAAACTATCTCTTCCACAGCCTTGTCAATCCTTGAATCTCTCACTGTGAGAGATTTGGTCTTTTGAATTAAGACTCTGTTTCTTGTTAAAAATCCAAATTCCTCGGGAGGGGTAACAGTGTCACATCAGTCAATTTCTACTCGAGAATGAACAAGTTGAAAGGTCCTTTCATGTTTGTAAATGTGGGTGGAGTGGAGGGCAGAGAGGACACGAGGACATAGGTGTTATTTTGGGAAGAAAAGGCTACAATAAGGAGAGACGTTAATGGATGAAAGTGGGGTGGGCTAAAAATATGAACATTGTCCACCTCAGTGTGGTTGTGCTTCAATTCATTGTACTTAATGGTTGGATAGCGAACATCAAGAAATCACATCGGGCTTTAAAAATCAGAACAAAGCTGATTCTGACGGTCTCAATGTCTTTGTGCAGCCCAGGCAGTTCTGCTGTCCCCAAGAGTGTGGGCTTTGGAGCCAGAGGGTCTGAGTTCAATCCTAACTCATCCATTTATCCGTGTGTGATCTTGTATATTTTCCTAAACACTGTGCCTCAGTTTCTTCATTTGTGAAACTGGGATCATGATGGGGGTTGTTGGAAGAAAACCTGACATTTAATAAGCACTCAATAAATATAAACTACGATTACTGTATGTTCTTGTTTAGGTCACCTCAAGTTCTTTTTGGAATGAGAGCTAATATATATAATAAGAATGTTTAAAAAACATAACCTCCTTTAATTTCTTGTAATGTTAATAGTGTCTTCTTTTTTTCTGATTTTCAACTTACATGAAATTCCAGAAATAACCGAGAAATGCGCAATTAGGTTCAATCAGTTATAATGCCACTTACATGAGAGAGTTATTCCTTGAATAAATTATAACTAAGAATAAAATTCAATGAAGTTTCTTTGCTTACTAAAGCAATTGCTTTATCAGTTTAACATTTGGGAGTTCCTATTTGTATCAGTACTGTACTGGCTTCTGAGGGAGGACAGCATTGTGAAGAAAACATAGTCCCTCTACAAAGAGCCCACAGTCCAGTAGAAAACACTGAGAGATGAACAGATTAATATTTTTTAAAATAAGAAAACTGTAAGAGACATAAAAGCATAAGGAAAGAAAAATCTCACCTCCCAGAAGTAACTCACTCTTCACAATTTTGATTTTTTTCTTCCAGTATTTTCATATATATATATATGTATCTATATATATAAAATATCATATTATATGTATTGTATATGTATGGTTTCTATACTGCTTTTGTCTTATCATTTTATTCATTTACTCCTATCATTAGATAATTATAGAAAACATGATTTTAATGACTGGGATGATATCATATACACTTATCACAATTAATTTCACCATTGTTCCCCTTATAAATTTAGGGGGATTTCACTAGATTATAGCTGAAACTTGGTAAGTATCTTTTATATAAATCTTTGAATGACTGATGTCTTCTGCAGCATAATAACTCCTTAGAGTAAGTACAAATGATGTATAAATATCAAGAAAGGTAATGACTACTCTAAAGATTTGTAATAGATGTTGCTAAATTCCCTTTGTATCAACTTACACTATCAGTAGGATAAGCAAATGTAAATTATACTGAATTTTTAATACTTTTTTTTGCCAATCTCATAAGTAAAAATGACATATACTTTTAATTTTCAATTCTTTGGTCACTACGGTGAATTTTTTTGTCCATTTGGGTTTTTACTTTAGATATTTGAGTAAAATTGAGGCTTTCATACTTTTTTCAGCCTTTTCCATTTCTTCTGTGAATTGCCTATTAATGTTCTTTGACAGTCTTTTTATTGCCATATTCAATTTTTTTTCTTATTGAAATTTATTTAGTAAGAACACTTTGCCATACAGATGGCAAGGTTTCTCCCCATTTTGTTTTTTCTAGTCTGCAGAGGGAAGAAAAGAGCTAATCTAGAGAGAAACAGATGTGAGTCTGGGGAGTGCCTGAGAGAGAGAAAAAGAATGCCTGTACGGTAGTTGCTATTATCCCCATTATATAGATGAGAAAAAGGAGGCTTAGAGAATCGGGCAATTTGTAAATTTCAGGGCAACCAGTAAATTTCCAGAGGGACTCCACCTCTCATATGTAGAATGCTGAAGTCTGGACTTTCCATCACTATGCTGTACTGAGTCCCTCATTCTGTTTGCTTTCTTAGAGGCTGCCAAGACCATTCATTCTTTTCTGTGGATTCCAGATGGTTCATATCCACACTAACAATGTGGGTTGGAGTTGCAGAGGAGTGGGTCTGGTGTGATTAGATTAATCTTTATGTCATTGTATTGTATTACTTCAGAGGTTACAACTAGCAGGTATTTATTACTTTTTCTGTTTGAAAATGGTCAAATAGAGAAAGTGTATTAGATGTAGCAGATGCCTCCATGCTGGTCTATGTCCTCGTTTAATTGAAAAAACATATATTCTGCTGTTGGTGTGTGGGGTGTGTTATAAATGTCGATTAGAACCTGTTAGTTGATGGTGCTCTTACGTTCTTCCTGGTCCTTGCTGATTGCCTTTGTAGTAGTCCTATCAATTTTTGAGAGACGAGGTTTGAAGTCTTCCCACTATAATTGTGGATTTATTTCTCCTTTAGTTCTGCCAGTTCTTGTTTCAATTATTTTGCTGCTCTATTTTTTGGTGCATACATATGCAGGATTGCTGTTATCTATTTGGTGGATTGACCCTTTTCTCTTCTCTTCTCTTCTCTTCTCTTCTCTTCTCTTCTCTTCTCTTCTCTTCTCTTCTCTTCTCATCTCATCTCATCTCATCTCATCTCATCTCATCTCATCTCATCTCATCTCATCCCTTTTTGTCTCTGGTAATTTTCTTTGCTCCAAAGTCTACTTTGTCTGATATTAATATAGGCACTCTTGCTTTCTTTGATGAATGCTTGGTATGTATTTTTCCATCATTTTGTGTTTGGTCAGTTTTAATTGAAGTGAGTTTTTAGATAGCACAGAGTTGGGCCATTTTTATTTTTTATCCTTTCTGTCAATCCTTGTTTTTTAATTATGTAATTAGACTATTTATATTTCATGCCATTTTGGTATGTTAGTGCTTCAGCCTGCCATTTAATTATTTGTTTTCTGTTTTTCTCTGTGTTTTTCTTTTCTCTGTTTTCTTTTTCCTGCCTTTTAGTGAGTTACTTGAACATATTTTATAATTTTTTATTCTGATTTCATTTTGATTTAGGTATAGTGTTTTTGAGTGCATTTCTATAAAGATTTTTTTAGTCATTGCAGTTATTCTTACTTAAATTATCAGTCTACTGGTGTCAACATTTTCATAATTCAGATGAAGTGTAGAAGGCTTACCTTCTCTTGGGTCTCTTTATCCTCTCTTTTTATAATATAATATAATATAATATAATATAATATAATATAATATAATATAATATAATTGCCTTAAAAAATAAGAAAAATACTCTGAAAGGTGGAGAGAAAAAAGCAGACCTCAGAACCCAAGGAACACACAGTGTTTCCTGAGATTCCTTTTTGCCTCCCATATATCCCAGATTGGATGTTGAAGAGGCCTGCATCTGGGAAAAATGATTGGGCACAGATTAAAAGCCTGCTCTCTCTAAATAAAGAACCGGGAAAACTGCAGTTTAGCAAGACAGAAAACTTTTCAGTAACAACGACCTTACTCCAACCAAATATCATGGAAAAACATAGGTTCCCTGTGACCCCAGTCAGCGAGGACTGAGTGGGGAGACTAAATTTCCACTCTCATTTGGTGATAATAAGGTCTTGTATAATTTCTGTTTTTCTAAATTTGTTGAAGTTTGTTTAAGGCTTAGAATATCATCTATGTGTATGTTCCAGGTATACTCAAAGGGAAAGTATGTTTTGCTTTTGTCGAGTGGGTGTTCTATATATTATTTTAGGTTTAGTTGGCTGATAACATTGTTCAGCTCTTCTGTAATTTTAATGATTTTGTTGTTCTATCTATTACTGAGGAGAATATTGAAGTTTTCACCTATTACTGTGATTTGTTATTTCTTCTTTCAGTTCCATCAGTTTTTTGCTCATATATTTAGAGCTCTGTTGTTTGGTGCATACATAAATTATTATTCATTCTTGGAGGATTGATCTTCTGGATAGTGTTCTATTTCATCCCATATCTTATTTATTTGAAGTTTACTTCATCTGATATTAATATAGTTACTCCAGCTTTCATTTGTATAATGTTTGCATGGTTTATCTTTCGCTATCCTTTTCCTTTTTATCTATATATATCTTTAAATTCAAAGGAGATTTCTTAAATACAGCATATATATAGTTGGGTCTTGCTTTTTTACCCAATCTGAAAATTATTGTATTATAACTTTTTTCCTTACATCATCCACATTTAATGTGATTATTGATATGGTTGGATTAAAATCTATTATTTTTCGGGCTATTTTTCATTTCTTCTATCTGTTCTTTTCTCTCCCATCTTTTCTATCTAGAAAATTTTTATGATTCTATTTTATCTTCTCTATTGGCTTATTATTTATACCTTTTTAAATGTCTTTTAGTGGTTAACTATAATATACATGTTTAATAATATCTTCAAGTGATACTATCCTGCTTCATGTGTGGAGTAAGGACCTTCCAACTTCTTATTTCTTAATTCATCTTATATTCTTAATTCATCCTTTCCAACCTTTTACTTTTTCATATGCTATAAACACATAATGCAGTGCTACTATTTTTTAGAGTAATTAAAAGTACGAAGAGATTAATTTTACCTTCACTTATTCAATTTTTTCAATTCTTGTGGGGTTTTTTTTGGGTCCAGTTTCCAGTCGAATATATTATTTTTGCCTGAAGCACTTTAACATTTTCTGTAGAGTAGGTATGCTGGCAATAAATTTTCTTGTTTTTTTTTTCTGAAAAATATTTATTTTTCCTTCCTTTTTTGAGTGATATTTTTGCTGGATATAGAATTCTAGGTTGGCAGTTTTTCTTTCACCACTTTAATGGTATTGTCTTTTAGCTTGGATGTTTCTGATGGTAAGTTTGCTGTAATTTTTGTTTCTCTTCTTCCATATATAATGTTTCTTTTATATCTGCTGTCTTCAAGAATTTTCCTTGTCTTTGTTCCTACACAGTTTGAGTATAATAGGCCTAGGGTTTTTTTTTTGTTTTGTTTTGTTTTGTTTTTGTTTTTTTTTAAATCATGGTTGTTCTCTGGACTTCTTGGATCTGTTGTGTCATGACTATCATTCATTTGGAAAACTCTTAGCCATTACTATTATTTTTTTTTCTTAGCCATTATTTTTTTAACAATATTTTTCTGACCCTTTCTCTCTCTCATCTTCTGGAATATTGTTCCACAGCTCATGGATGTTCTATTTTTAAATTTCTTTCTTTTTTTTTTTTTCTTGATGGGTTTCAGTTTGGGTAGTTGCTACTGACATTTCTTCAAGTCTACTTATTCTTTCCTCAGCTGTATTGCATGTACTGATGAGCAGTTGAAGGCATTCTTTATCTTTATTACTGTTTGATTTAGTTCTAGCATCTCGCTGATGAAATTACCCCTCTGATCTTGGATATCTACCATCTTTTCAAGGATAACTTTTAACATATTAATCAGAGTTATTTTAAAATTTTCTGCTCAGAGTTACTTATCACTATGTAAGTTTATAGAGAATCATCACAGACCAGTGAGCTCACTTGGCTAACTTGCCAGGAGTAAAATTGAAATAATAAAATAGAAGAAACACTCTGGCACTCTGTTAGAATATTATTCTCACTAGAATACTTAAATGTGTCAAACTTAATTCCAGAACTCTAAATTCATAATCTCTTTATCACAAGAGCTTTATCCCTTCTCTAGGTCTTATAGAAATGCTTTGAACATTAATTTAAATATAATTTTAAGGAGTATATTATAGGTTCCTTTTGACCCAACTTGTTAAAAATGTTTCTTTTCCCCGTCACTAATTCCCTCACTAATTTCTACAGTCAATATTTCTTTATAAAATGCTCCCAGGGCTTTAGCACATGCCCAGACAACTCACATCAAGATTTTTTTCAGAGCACAGTTGTGTTTTTAATTTCCAAAACAGCCAGAAAAATTACATAGGTGACTCTAAGAAATAACCCCCCCCACATGCACACACGAGTGTGCACACACATACAACATAAATAATGTGATAGTTATTTTAAAAAAAACTTGGAATATTTTGCTCATCTTGCTGTTGGGGAGTATGTTATTACTGGGGACTATTTTTTTTTAAATGTGAATAATATAAGCTTTACCTCACAAGCTGTTCACCCATCTATCCACCCATTTATCCACTCATCCAGTTCATTTATTCAACAAACATCTGAATGCCTATTATTAACTTCGTTAATAATAAAAACATACTTCTTTCATGGAGTTTGTCACTTACTAAAGGAGATAAGATGTAATAATGTCATGATAATATGCCATAAAGCGTGACATTCCTCCTGCACACTAGAAGCAGAGCCTGCATGGAGCACCTGTTTGCCCTTTCAATTGCTGGCTAATTTCCTGCACTCATTCTCTACTGTGCTCAGCTGCAGAACTCAGACTCACTCAGAATGAGCCTGCTGGTGTTTCTTTCATGTTCTCTTGGGTTAAAA